>NC_092342.1:66257000-66560000 GCF_046630445.1 Rutidosis leptorrhynchoides
AAATGTTATTATTTAATTGTTCATTTAAACAAAAGCACTAATCATGGGTCGAATTCCAATTCGAAAGCCAGAGTTGACAAGCCACTTTGTAAGAGGTGCTACAAACACCACACTGGGTATTATAATGTGATTTGCGATACATGCAAAAAGCATGGTCACCTTGCTAAGGATTGTAGGGTTGGTAAGCCTGCAATTAATGGCAACACACCCGTTTCAAAGGACCACTATGAGTGTGGTCAACTGGGACATTTCAGGAAGGGTTGTCCGAATAAGAAGAATATTGTACCCGTTCGTGGAAGAGCTTTTGTTATAAACACGAAAGAGGCTCATGAGAATCCATAGCTTGTTACTGTACGTATCTACTCAACAACTACTTTTCATCTATTTTATTTGATACTCGTGTTGATAAGACTTTTGTTTCTAAGATGTTTCGTCATAATATTAGAAACCCGATGTTGAGTCCATTATTGAGATAGCTAATGGTAAATTACTGAAAGCGGATATCGTATACCGTAATTGTATTACAAACCTAGCTGGTCATGACTTTGTTATTGATTTGATACCCATTGAAATGGGAAGTTTAGATGTAGTTGTTGGAATGGATTGGTTATCCAAGAATAAGGCGGAAGTTGTTAGAGCCAAGAAAGTTATCCGTATCCCATTTGAGAATGGCGAACCATTATTGGTGTATGGAGAAAAACGTGACATGAAGTTGAATATAATAGTTATTTAAAAGTTCGGAAATACTTAAGTAAAGGTTGTCATGCAATCTTAGCGCATGTAAATGAACCCGAGTTTGAGAAGAGACGGCCCGATGATGTGCCTACTGTCAGAGATTTTCCCGAGGTTTTTTCGGAAGATTTACCAGAAGTTCTCCCGCACCGAGCGGTAGAATTTCAAATTGATTTAGCACCTGGAGATGGGCCCGTAGCCCGCAGACCCTACAGACTTTCTCCATTCGAACTTCAAGAATTGTCGATCCAACTACAGGAATTGTTGGAGAAAGGATTAATTCGACCTAGTTCGTCCCCGTGGTGAGCACCTGTTCTATTTGTTAAGAAGAAGGACAGATCATTCTGAATGTGTATCGAGTACCACCAATTGAACAAATTAACTATTAAGAACCGATACCTTCTTCAGAGAATTGACGATTAATTTGATCAATTACAAGTATCATCTGTTTATTCCAAAATAGATCTTCTTTCAGTATATCATTAGTTACGTATGAAGGAAGATTACATTCCTAAGACTGCTTTTAGGATCCGTTACGGTCATTATGAATTCTTAGTGATGCCTTTCATTTTAACCAATGCTCCAGACGTGTTCATGGATCTTATGAACCGTGTATATAAACCATATCTAGACAAATTCGTTATTGTATTCCTCGATGATATCCTAATCTATTCGAAAGATAAGAAGGAACACGAGCAACACTTACGAATAGTATTGGACCCGCTGAGAAAGGAACGGCTTTATGCGAAAATTTTGAAATGTGAATTTTGGTTAGAGAAGGTACAATTTCTCGGTTACATTGTTAGTAACAAGGGAATTCAGGTGGACCCTGCAAAAGATCGAAGTTATTTAGAAATGGGAGACACCCAAGACGCTGACCCATATTCGTCAATTTTTAGGCCTTGCATGATATTATAGGGGATTCATTAAGGATTTCTCCAAAGTAGCCCGACCGTTAACCACACTGACTCACAAAAGGAAAAGAATATGGTTGGACTGCTGAGCAAGAATAAGCATTTCAGTTGTTAAAGAAAAGTTTGACTACTGCACCAATTTTGTCACTACCAGGAGGAATCAATGACTTTGTGGTTTATTGTGGCTCCTTGCGTCAAGGATTCGGTTGTGTGTTAATGCAACATACCAAGGTTCTTGCTTATGCTTCGAGATAACTTAAAATTGACGATAAGAATTATACCACTCACGACCTTGAGTTAGGGACCGTGGTTTTCGCTCTTAAGATGTAGAGACACTATCTATATGGAACCAAGAGTACGGTTTATACCGATCACAAGAGTCTCCAACACATATTTAATCAAAATCAATTAAACATGAGGCAACGACGTTGGGTAGAGTTGCTAAATGACTATGACTGTGACATCCATTATCATCCAGGAAAGGAAAATGTGATTGCCAATTTCCTAAGTTGAAAGGGGAGAGTAAAACCCCTGCTAGTTCGAGCATTGAATATAACCGTTCGTTCGAATCTCATGGCACATATTCGAGAGGTTCAATTAGAAGCTCTTAAATAAGAGAACATCATAAATGAAAAGATTAAGAGTTTAGATAACCAGATGGAGGTTAAGGATGATGGAACTCGATATTTTACTGGCCGAATTTGGGATCAAAAGTTGGGTGAGATGAGGAAGTTAGTTTTGGATGAAGCACATAAAATGAGATACACTATTCTCACGGGAACGAGAAATATGAATCGTGATCTTAAGGAACGTTATTGGTGGCCTAATTTGAAGGCTGATATTGCTACCTATGTAGGGAAATTTATGACTTGTGCCAAAGTAAAGGCGGAACACCAGAAACTGTCAGGTCTATTGCAATAGCCCGAGATCCCAAATAGAAATGGGAAAATATAATAATGGATTTTATCACCAAGTTATCAAAAATTGTGAGCGGTTATGATACTATTTGGGTTATAGTTGATCGCCTCACGTAATTTGCACATTTTCTGCTTATTAAGGAAACGGATAAGATGGACAGATTGACAAGGTTATACTTGAAGGAAGTAGTGTCGAGACATGGTGTACCATTATCTATAATATCCGATCGTGATAGTAGATTTACTTCTAGGTTTCGGCAGTCGCTACAAGAAGCGATGGGTACTCGTTTGGATATGAGTACTGTGTATCACCTGCAAACGGATGGTCAAGGACTATTCAGACTTTAGAAGACATGTTACGCGCATGTGTGATTGACTTTGGAAATGGTTGGGATCAATACTGTGACAACCCAGAAATTTCCAACCAAATTTAAACTTTAATCTTTATATGTTTCCGACACGATAAGCAATATTTGTTAAGTTAAATTTCAAGAATTTTAAACTATGTTCATACATTCATTCAACCTCGACCAAGTTCCAACGATTCACGAACCATTAAACGAATATGATTATATATGTATATGTGTATATATATTATAACTAGAAATGTAAACAAAATATTAGATTAAATACTTTATATGATTGTATCTGTTTCAAAATGTTTATCAATGGAATTAGAAGATAAGATCAAATGATTGAATTATCAGATATATTGAATTATGATTACAAGTCTCTGTTGAAAGGCCCACGTTGATTTGAGAAATCTTTCCATTTTAACAATATTCGGAAAATGGTAAAGTGATTTATAAATAAGAACAAATTGTCAATCATTGAGAACTCGACAAAGGATAGTGGAAGATTGAATCTCATAAAGACTCGATTGATCTATTTAGTTTCAAACGTACAAAAACGTTTTCAGTTTAAAAAGAACTTTATTATTAAAATGTATATAACTTTTATAAATATCTAGAACCACTTTTGACAACTCATTAGTTAACTAGTATGATAAAGATAACGATATTTATATTTTATTTTATTACATATATATAACGATTTAAATTAATATTATATATATTTATACGCGTATTATACGTACATAGTTTTATACTTTTACTATACTTAAAGTTTACCTTTACTTTATTTTTACTTTACTTTAACTTTAATAATTCACTTTAATAATTCTCACTTTAATAATTCATACTTTAATAATTCATACTTTAATAATTCACTTTAATAATTCATACTTTAATAATTCACTTTAATAATTCATACTTTAATAATTCACTTTAATAATTCACTTTAATAATTCAAAAATCTATTATAAATAGAATTCAATAGGTTTCATTATTTCATAGAAACTTGAAAATATTTTTCTCTAAACTCTCTCAATCGATTTACATATATATATTTACTCCGTATTATTTCAAGATATTATTAGTATACATAAAATATTACGACAGAGTGCTGTCCGAGTGGTTTCGAAATTGTTTTTCGAGTAGGATAGGATTAAGGAAATTATGGGTTATAGCTATGGAGGTGATTGAGTATGGTTCATGGGTATGCTCGTGAGGTCAATATAGTGTTTATCATTTTCGTTGCGTCTACGTACCTTTCCTGCAATATTGAATCTCAATATTGATACGTGAGTACTCATAATTTAACTTTTACATACTAATAGTGTATCCCTGACTAGTGCTCGAGTATTTAGGATTATGCATGCTTGTACTTTTGATATTGCCCTTAGACAGGTTATGTTGAATCTTGAATTAGTTACACTTGAGGTTGAGATAAGGTATAAGATATGCATGTCCTTGGAAAGCTAGCGAAAAATTAAGAACTTTTCCTTTAGATTTCGAATGGTTTCGATGAACGGATTAGAAGTTATAATCAATTGAATTTTCGATATTTTTATTAAAAATGATTATTATTATCGTCGTTTTTATCGTCTTCTAGTTTTATCTTATTATTATGATTATTATTATCTTTATCAATAAAAGGGATTTATCATTAAAAATTGTTATTTTTTTATTATTACTATCGTTATTATCGTTAAAGTTATAATTAGTATTATTATTATTATCCAATTATTATTATTATTATTATTATTAGTATTATTATTATTATTATCATTATTAATATATATATCATTATTTAAAAATGGTTATTGTTATTGTTATTATTATTATTACTATATTATCATTAAGATAATTATTAGTATTATCGTTAATAATGTTATAGTAACTATCATTATTAATATTAGTGTAATTAAAACAAATATTTGTAACACCTAATTATTTTGATTACTATTATTATCATTATTATGAACACGATATAAAAGACGATTAAAAGCTATTAAACGAAATGATTAGGAAATAATGAGTAAGAGTATCATGATGAAATTAAAATATTATAAGATATTGATTTAGATAAAATTATCGTTCTTATTATTTTTATCATTACTATTATTATTAAAAGTATCGTTAGTATTAAAACTATCATTTTAACAAAAATTATCATTTTAATAGAAATGTCATTGTTACTATAAAATATCATTATTATTATTATTATTTTAAATAGAATTATTATTTTAAAGATAATATTAAAAATTATCGTAAATATTAAAGTTATCATAATTAGAATTATCGTTTTATCATAATGTCATCTTAGTAATTATAAATATTGATATTTTTATAATAATAATTATTATTACAAAATAATATAACTTTTACTTACTATCATTATAGATATTATTTTATCAAATAAATATGTGATACAAACATATTTTACTACGTGTAATAACTTACTTTAATAATACCTATCATATTATCTTTATGATATTAAATGAACCCTATAAATTTTATTACTTAATATATATAAAAGTATATTTTATTATATAAATTTAATATAAAATTTTATTTATTTATTAATAAATAAATTATATTATTTACTCTAATAAATCTTTTAAAAATATTTAAAAATATAAAACGACGATATTTAAACTATATATTAATCATGTATAGATTTTTGGAAATTATTTTGAGTCAAATTTACTTTTGTTGACTTTTGCATATTAGTCTCGAGCATTAGGATTGTGGTACACTATGACTTGACCTAATTTGTTAGACAAATATTGACCAACACATAAATATATATATAATTAATTTAGGTTCGTGAATCCGAGGCCAACCTTGCACTTGTTCAATGACGTTATATGTATTTTTACTACGAAATACAGTATGGTGAGTTTCATTTGCCTTTTTACCCTTTATATGTTTGGGACTGAGAATACATGCGCTTTTATAAATGTTTGACAAAATAGACACAAGTAATTGAAACTACATTCTATGGTTGAATTATCAAAATCGAATATGCCCCTTTTTATTAAAGTCTGGTAATCTAAGAATTAGGGAACAGACACCCTAATTGACGCGAATCCTAAAGATAGATCTATTGGGCCTAACAAACCTCATCCAAAGTACCGGATGCTTTAGTACTTCGAAATTTATATCATGTCCGAAGGAGGATCCCGGAATGATAGGGGATATTCTTATATGTATCTAGTTAATGTCGGTTACCAGGTGTTCACCATATGAATGATTATTTTTGTCTCTATGCATGGGACGTATATTTATGAGAACTGGAAATGAAATTCTTGTGGTCTATTAAAATGATGGAAATAAATGATTATGATAAACTAATGAACTCACCAACCTTTTGGTTGACACTTTAAAGCATGTTTATTCTCAGGTGTTAAAGAAATCTTCCCCTGTGCATTTGCTCATTTTAAAGATATTACTTGGAGTTTTTCATAGCATATTTCGAAGAACGTTGCATTCGAGTCATTGAGTTCATCAGAGATTATTATTAAATCAATTTATAGTTGGATAGTGGATATTATGAAATGGTATGCATGCCTGTCAATTTTTGATGTAAAGAAAGTTTGTCTTTTAAAAACGAATGCAATGTTTGTAAAATGTATCATATAGAGGTCAAATACCTCGCAATGTAATCAACTATTGTGAATCGTTTATAATGTATATGAACGGGTCCTTTCAAATACCTGCCGTTAGCAGATTTTTCGTACAATAATAGTTATCACGGGAGTATTAATGCAACACCTTTTGAAGCAATGTATAGGAGAAAGTGTAGATCATCTATTTGTTGGAACGAGTTAGGAGATCGACAACTTACTGGTCCAAAAATCTTTCATGAAACAACAGAGAAGATTGTTCAAATCAAAGAAAGACTGAAAACGTAAAGAAGTCGCCAAAAGAGCTATGCGGACAATAGAAGGAAACATTTGGAATTTCAGGTTGGCGATAAGGTTATGTTAAAGGTAGCACCTTGGAAGGGTGTTATACGTTTTGGAAATAGGGGAAAGTTGAGCCCTAGATTCGTTGGACCTTTTGAGGTAACAGAAAGAATTGGACATGTGGCTTATCGATTGAAATTGCCACAAAAATTGAGCGGAATTCATGATACTTTTCATGTATCAAATTTAAAGAAATGTTTGACAGAAGAAGACATCACCATCTCTCTTGATGAAATTCGGATAGATAACAAACTCCACTTTATTGAAGAACCAGTCGAGGTTATGGACTGTACGGTCAAAGGTTAAAGCAAAGTAACATTTCGTTTGTTGGGATTCGTTGGAATGCCCGACGAGGTCCCAAAGTCACTTGGGAACAGGAATATCAGATGATGAAGAAGTACCCGCATTTTTTTTGAGGCAATTCCGGTGGAAGGCACCAGCTAAAAATATCGGGACGAGATTTTCTTTAAGGGGTAAGTAATGTAACAACCATCCTTTTTCCGTTGATTATTTAACGTTAATTTTTGACGTCGTTAACTGGTAGTTGTGTATTCATACGTTATTATTATATTTAATATATGGTTCCGACATGATTATAATATTTTAATACTAATTAAAAAATCACAATTTTAACATCCGTGTTATATTATGTGGTTACGTGATACAATGTAGTTTATTTTGAAAACTGTTTCGGTTTTCAAACCAGTTGTGTGTTTTGAGACTTTTTAAGAATTCGGTTTATCCAAAGGCATTTCTATCTCGCATTATATTAAATAGATATTTTTGTAATATTTATTGTGGATTATTAATATCTATTTATTATAGTTATCGCTTACTATTTTTGCGTTCAATTTGCATTTCGAAGACTCCTAACCGACGAGCATTTACATGTTAATGACCAAAATAAGAAAAGTAAAAGTTTTGGATTCCTTTTCCTCCCCAAAAACCGATCGGTCACTACTACAAAAAAGGGGGAATAGAAACCGGTTTTAAGGAATATAGGAGCCGATTTTAAAACTGGTTCCGAAACTTGACTTTAGAAAGTGGTTTTTATAAAAAAAAACAGGCTCTTATTCTGGAAAATAGAAACCTGTTTTTTAATAAAAACCGGTTTCTATTCTCATTTCTTTTTTTAAAAAAATTGTAATCTTCATCTTCATACTTCGCTAATCTTTATCTTCATCTTTCGCCAATCTTCATCTTTCGAAGATGCAGTTGGCTTTGGTTGGTTGGCGAAAATATGAAGCTCTACATTTCAAAGGAAACCAGGCCTAAAGTAACTTAGTTAAAAAAAATGTCTCCCGAATCTGAAACGGGCCGTAAACCACTATCACTTCTTACCAGCTGTAACAACCCAACCCAATATCCAAACGAAATACGCGAATTTTTTTATATATATATAGAACAGTGCGCGGCGCGCAGCACCCTAGGGTGCGCGGCGCGCACAGGCCATTCTAGCTTCTGTCCGGTTTGGTCATTTTTCAAATAAAGATCTCCCACTTCCCGACGTATTTAGACGAAACGCTTTTCACAACATGTTTAAATATGTAAAACTAACACATTTCAATGATAAAACAAGTTTTACGAACCCGGGCCCACATATAGCCGAAATACGAGTTTCGTACAAAATATATAAGTTTCAACCGAATTAGTTTAAATTCCAAACGACACTAGAGCATGATGTTTGGGGGTTAAACTACCCAAATCTCGATCAACTCCAAAAGCTATCACATCAAAAGCGTCCCCTACAAACAAAGCGGGATCTCTAATCCATACGAATGCCCTTACCCTTGTCTCCGCCGGAGCCTATAAAAAGATAAACAACAAGAGGGTAAGCAAAGCTTAGTGAATGCAGCAATTATACATACACATATATAACCCATCTATTTGCGTTCGCACCCACCAAATACCTCATACGAAAATACAACTCAAATAGCATGCCGTCATACTCATAATGCTAACAACTCGTACACTATCACAACACCACATTAGCATATACTCAACACAATATATATATATATATATATATATATATATATATATATATATATATATATATATATATATATATATATATATATATATATATATATATATATATATATATATATAGCATGCTAAACAATATCCAACAACATAATATGGTTAACCATAACGTTATGGTGCTATCGACTCGTGGTTCACACCATACGCATTTGAGTCTCACTCTTTTATAGTGCTACCGGCTCGTGGTTCACACTTTGGCGCTACCGGCTCGTGGTTCACGCCTCATTTTATAATGCTACCGGCTCGTGGTTCACACTTTGTTTTATAGTGCTACCGGCTCGTGGTTCACACTTATTTCATAGTGCTACCGGCTCGTGGTTCACACTTTGTTTTATAGTGCTACCGGCTCGTGGTTCACACTTTATTTTATAGTGCTACCGGCTCGTAGTTCACACTTGATGCTACCGGCTCGTGGTTCCCATCATGATACTTGTCACATACATGCTATGGTACTACCGGCTTGTGGTTCATACCATAACATTCACAAATAAATACGCCATATACACATACGCATAATTATTTCACTCACCTTAAGGATTCGGTGACGGTTTTATCCTTCCGCAAGCTTCAAAGCCAAGTACCTAATACAATAAGTACTCGATCAACACCCAAACTAGTTGGACTAACACCAACACCCTACTCAAGTGCATTTAATGACTTAATGCATTAAATCACCCATTTACACCAAAACCGTCCAATTAAGGTCAAGACCATCATTAATCACTAAAAGCTAGCGATTAAGGTCCAACGACACTAACTACCACGAAATCGGGGTATTTCACACCCATCCTTCCCAAATTAGGTCAATCATTACCCATTCGACCATTTTAAGTCAACACACCCATTCCGGGTCATTCACTACCCCAAGTAACACCCATTTACCAATTAACTAGGTGTGCTAGTAATTAACTAACCAATTAAGACTCATAAATACCAATTATCACTTTGAAACTCTCAGTTAGTTACTATTGATTCTTCATGACTCAATCTTTCCCAAGAACACCCAAAATCACCACAAATGGGTTTTTATGTTCATCACTAACCCAAACCCTAACCCTTAAACAAATTAAAATAGGAAAATTAAAGTTAGAACATACCACTACAACCAAAACGTAGCTAACGGCTAGATGAACAACTTTAATGCTTGAGCTTTAACCCGGATCAAGCTTCTTCCTCCTTGATTCAAGCTTTCTCTCACTTAAAGTGTTTTCTCACTCTAGAACTTGATTTGGGGTTGAAGATAAGGTTGGTGATAAATTTAAGTGTGTTTCAACCACCACCCAATTGGCCATCTAATGCCCTAACTCGTTCTCATGTGAAAAGACCACAATGCCCTTCATTTAACCTTGAAATAAAAGCTAGAAACCGTCAACAATAATAGTGCGCTGCGCGCGCATATATATATATATATATATATATATATATATATATATATATATATATATATATATATATATATATATATATATATATATATATGCGCGCACAAGGGCCTGGGCAGCCTCTGACCTCAGTTTAATTATATACAGCCCCCCACACTATATGCACCCTATTTACACTTCTGTACAGTGATTATTCGGGTCTTACACCAGCGGCGACTCTATGTGTATATCCGTGGGGTCATGGGACACCGCTAGTTTGAAATTTTTTAGTAGAAAGTACTCTTTAAATTGTATAGGACACCACTAAATTTAACCGCAGGACCCCATATATTTTTCAAATTTATAGTTTTTTCTTTTAAATTGTTTAGGACACCACTAAATTTAACTACTCGGACACCATATATTTTCGAGTTTGTAGTTTTTTTTTTAAATTAAACTACCACTAAAATATTACTCAAATATAATTAGTAGTGAAAAAAAAATTCGGGACCCCATTGCATTTTAATCCTGAAATCGCCACTGCTTCTTACATAATCCTCCACTAATTCATTGTGTTTACTTAAACATATATAATATCTATTAATTGTTAAATGACTACTGTACAAATATCCAATGAGTCAACAAATTTCATATTCAAGTTTTCTGTTTTTTGGCTAACGTGAACAGGCAAAAATATCTCTACAATTTACAAAGCGTAAAACTTAAATCCTACTTGTCAACCTGACACACACTCCATAAATTATTGTCCACGTGTAGCTTTTTCCATCACCATATTCCATGTTACATTCACATAAACAGTGACACCTGGACAAATTAAAAGTAATTTCCCATAAGCAATTGTTGAAAAGTTAATTCACGCCTATTTACTGTTCTACTTCTTTCTCTCTCATTCTCTCTTCAAAAAAAAAAAAGCAACCAGGCAGTTCAAGATCGCCATTTTTTCAATTGAAAATCGAATCAATAAATCTTCACCATCATTAGATTAATTTATAATTTTTTACAAACTGAACGATATGTCTTTTGTATAAACCTGTTAGTTTCGATTTCACTCAATTAAATTGGATTACCGATCTTCCGAAGCTATACGCATAGGCGATCTTTGATATGGAGTTCAAGAACACCGTAGATTTCATCTATTTGATTCAATTAATTAAGGGTTTCATTCCTGAATCCTTAATTTGGGTTCTAACAATCGATGCAGGTTCAAAGCATAACCTGTTCTAACAATCCTCAATTAGGGTTTCATTCCTGAATCCTTAATTATGTGAATCTTGAATAAACTTATTGAAGCAGCGGCCGATTGAAAGATTCATCGAAGGCGATTAAAATACAGGTTTGTTAATATTTATCAAATGAAGGATAACCGATTGGTGATCTTTGTAGTTCTATTCATCAAATGAAGTCCAACAGATTGGTGATCTTACATAATCAAGGTATTGTGGTTATATTAATCTCCAATTTTGGTTATCAATAGAGAGACATTAGTAACTTTTATTATTATGTTTCACAACTTCTTGATGATAAATAAGTAAATTAGTTTGAGATAAATTATTATTATCTGTTTGTTAAATAGGTGTGATCAAGAGAACTTTTTACTCATTGTTTCAGAGCTTAGTAGTTTGTTTGATGAATGATAAACTTTGATTGCACAACAAGTGTTTATTTATTTGCTTGAATGAATAAAGAAAACAAGTTCCTGTCTGATGGCCTTATCTTGTCTCAGGTACCGAATAGGTTCTTTTAATTTAAACACGCTCGAACTTTTTTTTCGTTTCAGAGTTTATTCATGTTTGGCGGAGTTCATTCATGTTCGGCCCCATTTGATGAATAAGTTGCCCGTAAAAGTGAGTGTATACTTTGTCTTTTATTTGGTGAACTCATTAATATGAATCGCCTTTCTTACCTATTCTCACTTGTCATATGTCGTTATTACTTCATTTAGCTCTTAACCTATAAATTAAATCCACTCTTTTTTTAATCAAGTATAGATGTTCCAGTAATGGATGAAAGTTTTATTACTTTAAGTGAATAAATTTCTACTCAAGTTGTTGTCAGTTGATTTACAATCGATTTAAAAGTTAGGGCCTCTATGCTAATTATAGATGTGGTTGTAGATGGTGGCCACCAGTCAACTTGCTGATGGCTTTCAACACCAACTATGAGGACGCAGGAGTACATAGCTGTTTTGCGTATATGTTGTTGCAAAAGTACGTTATTTAAGTTTTCAAGTTGGACATTTTACAAAACTTTTCATAATTAAGAAAGCGATGGAGATCTTACGAATAATTTATGTTTTGCATATCTTGGTTTTATTTAGGGTGTGGTTTTAGGTTATACAAAAAATGGAATTTTCATGGAAGATCTATTTTTGAATAACTTAACAGGTACCAGTGTATGTGACTTGCATATGAAGGTCATATAGCTTGCTCATTTTCTAAATTCTTTCATTTTACTTTTTAAATATAAATGTAATGTAATATGAGCTTCTGCATATCTGTGAATCGTCATTAAAAGCTTCTCCAGATAATATGATTACTCCTCCTTGATACTTTTTTCTTACTGCAAGATTTTTTTTTCTTTTTTGGCTTGATTTACATCTACTTCGTTCATTTTGTGTTATATATTTATAGATTTCTTACCTCTCACTAATTTAATCTTAAATATGTTTCTTTCTTTATTTCTAACTTTATAAGTATAATAACCTTTGTGTGTGATTGTTTTGAATAGATGAAACAATATGATTACTAAGACTAATAAATGTTTATATTCGTGAAGCTACCAAAGGTATTTCTATTTAGTGTTTCATTTAGCTAGGTTTCTATGGCTTTTTGTGTTAAATTCTAATTTGGAGATAATGTTTGATTGTGTTTAATGCACGTGGGTAGGTTTGGTTCATTACTCAAGTTATAACAAATCAATATTTTTGTTTCTATGCTTACTAACGATATTTGTGAGATTTTTCAAAGTCGGTCAGGGGTTCAAGGTTTTTTAAACTATTTATGTTTATAGGTGTATTCATTTTGAGTTGTTTCTGATCACTCGAATCAAAGGTGACCACTTGAATCTCTGTTCATGTAAATAAGTATATAGTTATATTGGCATATCAAATGTTTGAAGAAATGATTGAATGAACATTTGATTTTTGTATTAGTATCAAAATTTGTTATTAAGTTGATCTCAGGACCTCGAGTTTAGCTAATGTTTTATTCTGTATATTGCAGATTGATGTTATGCGAGGTGTACATGAAATAGTTATATTTTTACTACAAAATACTATTAAATATGATACAATTTTACACAAGTTATTTATTTATTTATAGAGTGGATATACCTAAACCTTGCTACAACACTTATAGGCAGTGTACCTAATCGTACAGTAGTGTAGTTTTTAGTAAGTCCGGTTCGTTCCACAGGGATCTTAGCCAAGTTTAAGGCTATATTTTTAAAAACTATATTTGTAAAAATATAAATATTTATATAAGTAATATTATTATTATAAAAAGGGGGTTTTTACCGTTTAATGACCGGTTTGTCGATATTAAAACTTAAGTCGCAGTTAAAACCTAATGTAAAGTATTAAAATAAATATAACTTAATTTTAAGCGTAAAGTAAATAACGATAATGAAATTGCGATAAATAAAAATGCGATAAATAAAATGACGATAAATAAAATTGCGATAATTAAAAAGTACGATAATTAAAAGTGCATTTAAATAAAATGACAGTAAATAAAAGTGCGATAATTAAAAGTGCAATTAAATATGAAATAAAGGAATTATGCTTATTTAAACTTTCGTAATCATGATGTTTGACGTGTTGATTTTAGTTTATTACCATGGGTTAATTGTCCTTTGTCCTGGATTATTCAATATGTCCATCTAGTTTTTGTCCATAACAGTCCATCAGTCATAAATATAAAGTGCGAGTGTCCTCGTCAAATTATCCTTATATCCGAAGTTAAATATTCCAACTAATTGGGGACTTAAACTATAATTACGCCAAGTGTCCTTGTACATAATTCACCCCTGTTTTAATAAGTCCATTAACTATTAATCCATTCCCGTGTCCGGTTAAATGAACGATTATTAGTACTTATAAATATCCCGCCCATCGTGTCCGATCGAGTGTATATGGTTATTTATAGGTACGTCCAATTGTAAATCTTTATATTAAATTAACAAACTATCATTTAATTAAACAAATATAAAGCCCATTAATAGCCCATAGTCTAATTTCCACAAGTGTCATTCTTTTGTCCAAACCCCAATTATGGTACAAAGCCCAATTACCCAATTTTAATATTTAGCCCAACATCACGATTACTTCGGCTTAAATAAGCATAATAATAACTTAGCTACGAGACATTAATTTAAAAAGGTTGAACATAACTTACAATGATTAAAAATAGCGTAGCGTTACACGGACAGAATTTTGACTTACACCCTTACAACATTCGCTAACATACCCTTCTTATTAAAATTAAAATTAAAATTATAATATATATATATATATATATATATATATATATATATATATATATATATATATATATACGTTTGAGAGATGGAGAAAGAAAAAGATGTGTTTACATTCGACTGAAACTGCGAAATTTATAGCAATGTGGCCTCACTTTTTGGGTCATGTAACCTCATGAAATTCCTTCTTCCTGGCCATGCGACAGCTCACATTTGGTTGTTTTCTTCTTGCCGACGGTTTAATTAAATATATATATTATATAAATAATTTTAAGAATTATTTATATATTATATTATATTTATATGCATAGTTGACTTGTAATTTTTAGTCCGTTGCGTCGAGTGTTGAGAGTTGACTCTGGTCCCGGTTCCGAATTTTCGAACGTCCTTGCTGTGATGACCCGGGAATTTCCGACCAAATTTAAACATAATCTTATATGATTCGACTCGATAAGCAAAGTCTATTAAACCGAGTCTCATTATGTTTGAACTATTTCATGATAACATTTGACCTTTAACTATTTTCGACGATTCACGAACCTTTAATTGTAACTAAGAATGTAAATATAAATAATTATATATAAAACTAATTATATTAGTATTAATGAACTATTAAGTAATTTTGTTATTATAAAAGATAACATTTAATAACTAAAGATTTTCATTTTGAATATATATAGTATATTGTATATAAATGATTCAAACATATTTTACCAACGTTATCAAAATATTAAATGTACAATGTTATACTTTGTAGTTAATTGTTTAATATACATAATTAATCATCTACTCAACATTTAAAACATGATTTTATATATATGGTAGTATACATATATACATAAATATAACTATATATATATATATATATATATATATATATATATATATATATATATATATATATATATATATATGATTTTATACATAATTATTATATTATGTATATGTAGAAATTTATAATATATCTATGATGAAATAATGTACTATTTTAATAAATATATATAATACTTACATATATAAAACATTTATATTTTTCATAATTACATACATAAGTATAATATAATTAGTATGTAAATAAATATTATAATATATTTATATTAAAATGCATAAATATATAATATTCAGTATATGTTACAATACATATTACATAATTATTAAATATTATATAATAATAGATGATATTAATAAATTAAATTTAAATACAAATATAGTTGTTGTAGTAATGTTATTTGTATCGTCAAATATCAATATTTGTATTCATAATATCACTTTATATCATATAAAGATGAAATTGGATGTATAAATTAGATTATTATTACTAATATTATTATTATCGATAAAATATTAATATTATCATAATTAGTATGGTATTATTATTATTATTATTATTATCATTTTTACAATTATTATTATCATTAATATTATATTTATCATTATTATTAATTTTATAAATATTATTAGATATTAATAGTATTGTTATTATATATTATTATTATTAATTAAAAAAAAGCAGTAGGGATCTATATTATACGCTTGACCTCTGTATCCTTTATCTCTATTATTATTATTTTTTTTGTTTCTTTCCTGCTCCCAACTCGTGAACCTGTGTTGACATTTTCTCCATTTTTTATCAACCGATCTCTATTATTACAACATGATTATGTATAATTGCAAATCAAATAAAAAGGAAATCCAATGGGATTAAAGAGCACAGCGATATTTTTGTTTTCTTCTTCTCTGCACGCTCCAATTTTTTTTTCTCTTAATTCAATTTCGAATAAAGTTTCAAAATCTAAAAATGCAGAAAGGTTAGAAATCTTTCTTTGAATCTATCTGCAAAATCTCAACTCTCAAATCTTTATATCGATCTTGAATTTTGAAGTCAAAGTTTAGTTTAAAAAAAGTCAACAATTGTTCTTGAGACAAATTCGCGTTCGTGTATATGTTTCTGATCAAATTGACGATTCCAGTAGTTTTTATACATGTTTAGAAAACTATTTCGTGTTATAAACATTATCTATAATGTTATCTATTACGAAATCAATTTTTTTTGTTTTGTTCCAAGAACCGACGCTGCAGTAGGCCTTAGTGTTTTTTTTTTTTTATTTTAGAACCCAAATTATTTTTTTTTCTGTAATGTTTTGAAGCTTTAAAGGGAACCCCGATTTTTTATTTTTTTTTGGTTATTGATGTTTTGTTGAATCCATGA
Organism: Rutidosis leptorrhynchoides; assembly: GCF_046630445.1. Classification (NCBI taxonomy): domain Eukaryota; kingdom Viridiplantae; phylum Streptophyta; class Magnoliopsida; order Asterales; family Asteraceae; genus Rutidosis; species Rutidosis leptorrhynchoides. The sequence goes on from NC_092342.1 coordinate 66,273,989, forward strand.
GACTTGTGGAGAAGAAGAGGAATAGAAGAAAAACAGTTTATATATAAAATTTAAATTCGATATTAGTACAGAGAATCAGAATTGGTGGGATGGTCGAGAGTGTTTGCGTGTGAGCATGTGGTCACGAGATCGAGTCCAGAGGACGGTAGTTTCTTTTTTTTTTTGAAACTCTTTTCATGTGAGGTAGTTTTCTTTTCTAATTTTTTTATTGTTATTATATATTAATTATTATTAGTATTATTATTATTATTGTGATTGTTTTGATTGTTATTGTTATTGTTATTATTAGTATCATACTTGTTATCATATTTGAAAGTATTATAGACATTACTATTATTATTATGATAGGTATTAATAATATTATTATTAGTAATAAACTTATCATTTTAGTATTTTATCATCATTAGGATTATGATTATGATTATCATTATTATTATTATGAAGGAAATAAAAATATATTATTATCATCAATATTAGAATTTGTACCGGTTTATAAATAATAGTATCATCAGTACATTTACAATTAATAATATCATATTTATCAGTATCATCATTAATATTTACTAGTATTATTATGATTATCATTTATCATTTTATAAATATTAGAACCCTTATTATTAACATAAGTATGGTATTAGTATTAATATTATTTTAGAGTTATTATTATTAGTATCATTAACAGTTATCATTTTCATTTTTTTTGCTATTAGTATTATCATTATTAATAAAATTATTATTATTATTAGTAAATCATTATTATCTAAATTATTATTTTAACAAATAAATCTTTTGTACACTATATATATACTTATGGTATATACTAGGATTGTATTAATAATTCACATAACAAACTAATAAAATTTCATAAATACAATACTAACCACAAATATATGTATATAAATATATTAATGTCACTATTTATATAAACGTAAATCATTATAGATATATACATAAAATCGATATATATATATAAAATATAACTTAAAATATAATATAAGTATACGTTTCAAAATAAAGGTTAGAATAAATTCTATAAAACTATAATATATAAATAATACATATTAATAAATGAAATTTTGTAACTTACATTATACGTATTAATATATACACAATTGATATAGGTTCGTGAATCCGAGGCCAACCCTGCATTGTTCAATGACGTCATATGTATTTTTACTACAAAATACAGTATCGTGAGTTCATTTGCTCCCTTTTACTCTTTAAGTTTTTGAGCTGAGAATACATGCAAATGCTTTATTAACTGTTTTACAATATTTATATGCGTGAGTTCATTTGCTCCCTTTTACTCTTTAAGTTTTTGAGCTGAGAATACATGCAAATGCTTTATTAACTGTTTTACAATATTTATATGCGTGAGTTTCATTTGCCTTTTTACCCTTTATATTTTTGGGCTGAGAATACATGCGCAACTTTTATAACTGTTTTACGAAATTGACACAAGTACGTGAAACTACATTCTATGGTTGGATTATCGAAGTCGAATATGCCCCTTTTTATTAAGTCTGGTAATCTAAGAATTAGGGAACAGACACCCTAATTGACGCGAATCCTAAAGATAGATCTATCGGGCCCAACAAGCCCCATCCAAAGTACCGGATGTTTTAGTACTTCGAAATTTATATCATGTCCGAAGGAGGATCCCGGAATGATGGGGATATTCTTATATATGCATATTGTTAATGTCGGTTACCAGGTGTTCAATCCATATGAATGATATTTTTGTCTCTATGCATGGGACGTATGTTTATGAGAAATGGAAATCTGAAATCTTGTGGTCTATTAAAATGATGGAAACGATTGTTTAAGTTAAACTAATGAACTCACCAACCTTTTGGTTGACACTTTAAAGCATGTTTATTCTCAGGTACGAAAGAAATCTTCCGCTGTGTATTTGCTCATTTTATAGATATTACTTGGAGTCATTCATGGCATATTTCAAAAGACGTTGCATTCGAGTCGTCGAGTTCATCAAGATTATTATCAAGTCAATTATAGTTGGATATATTATGAAATGGTATGCATGCCTGTCAACTTTCGATGTAATGAAAGTTTGTCTTTTCAAAAACGAATGCAATGTTTGTAAAATGTATCATATAGAGGTCAAGTACCTCGCGATGTAATCAACTGTTGTGAATCGTTTATAATCGATATGGACTTCGTCCGGATGGATTAGGACGGGTCTTCACAGTTGGTATCAGAGTGGTGGTCTTAGCGAACCAGGTCTTGCATTAGTGAGTCTAACTGATAGTCGTTAGAATGCATTAATGAGTCTGCACTTCGACCGTGTTTGCATGTCAAAAGTTTTGCTTATCATTTAGTGTCAAAAAATTATTTGCTTATCATCCTTAAAGTCTAAGACACGTCTTACTGCCTTTATTGCATAGACAGTGTATAGTTAAATTCATATCTTAGCGTATCTGTTATTGTTACCTTTGCCTGACAGCTTCCGTAGATTCCTCCATAGCTTATGGGATTTTAGTATTATATATGCTTATGTAAATTATGTATTGCAGGGTACTAATCTACATCCTATAATCTATTTCTTATCGAAAATCCTTCATCTGATCGTACGAGATGAATCCCTCAACCAGTTCGAGTCCATCAGATTTCGATAGCTATTTCAATAGTTATTCCGACAGCTATTTCGATATGGATTTCCACTCGAGCTCCGAAAGCAGAGTAACCGGAATGAATCGATCAATTAGCCATCATCTATTCTGAATGAATTGGAGATGGGTTCGTAGTCGACTTAATCAATGGAAACGCGAAGAAGGCGATCATTTCCACTAACCAAATTCACCTCTTGACAATGAACCTAAAACGTTTACCGGCGAACCTGTTCGAGACACCATTTTCTCTCTCATTTCCAAAGTATCTCATCACGATCATATACTATCTCAGATTCTAAACCTCATTCATCCGCTCGTCCGAACCGACAATCATCCCGGTGTAATAGAAGAAGTTAACGAACTTCGCGCATAAGTTGTAGTCTTGGAAAATATGGTGCAAAACGTACCAGCTTCATCCAAATCACCGGCACCAACAGTACCACCAACAACCCAAATTTCAATATCACATGCCTCAACATCTCAATCTATACCTCGAGTATAATCATCATTCTACATGACATTCTACATCAGTTATCTTCGTTCGACATGGTGATTATGTAATCTCTAATGTTTTAGAGATTATTTATTCTAGTTCCAACTGAAAACTAAATGAGTTTAATATCATGTTAACTCATTAAATTCATGATTACATCTGAAGAAAATATATATGTATATATGTTTTCATAAAGATTGTAATTAAAAATTCTTTTGTACAAACTGTTAATAATAAAAATATTTTAACGGGTAGGTAATACCCGAGGAATATTTAAATTTCACATTAATAAGTTACACTGTATATTCTTCGAATCTGATTCAACAGTTATTCACTATCCTATTTACAACCACCGGGATACTTATCCGTTCACCAAAGAATAACTATTTTTATTCAAATTCAATTTCATATTTGAATTTTGACCTATCAGAATCCAACAAGTGGCATAATGAAGAAATAATGGACACAATAAAAATTGATTAGAAACAGACTAATTAACAATATTAAATTTTATTAAGAAACCACGCTAACAAAATCCTAGCTAACTGTTCCTAGCTAACTGTTAATTCCGTATTACATTTTATTTATCGCAATTTATTTATCGCAATTTATTTATCGCAATTTATTTTATCGCAATTTATATTCTCGCAATTTTATTTATTGTCATTTAATTTCTGTTATTTACTTTACGCACTTTATTTATCGTCATTTAATTTCTGTTATTTATTTTACGCACTTTAAATATCGGGACACGTATACAAGGTTTTGACATATCATATCGACACATCTATATATATTATTTGGAATCACCATAGACACTCTATATGCAGTAATGATCGAGTTCTCTATACAGGGTTGAGGTTGATTCTATAATAATATATATACTTTGAGTTGTGATCGAGTCTGAGACATGTACACGGGTCACGATACGTATTAATTAATTCAAATATTATATATTAAACTATATATGAATGATTGCACTGTCAACTGTGGACTATCGACTGTGGACTAATAACATTGGACAATTAAAATGAATTAAAATATTGAATATAACATATGAAACTAAACAATTCTTCAAGTTTGCCACTTGATTTCGTCTTAAACCTCATTTGTATCTTCACGATTACATTCTGCGTTCAAACCTTTCATGATTCTTGAAAACACCTCAATCGATAGGATGAATCAACCGCACTTTATCTACGGAAGGAAAGATTTATGCATATAGTTATGCACCTGAGAAACTCTCGGCAATTGTGTAAAAGTTCAACACGTAGCCGCGTCAGATCCTTTGGCATTTATTAACAAAAACAACTTTGCGATCCCTTTTCAAAATTAGCCAATTTTGTCACAGCTCCAACAAGTCAACTTCGACTTTTCGTACGAAACAACCTTATTATAATGTTTATATATACGCGTGCTCTTTTATTGTTACCAGGTAACCTTTCATATTCCATCATATTACCATCAGCGTTTAATCATCTAAAAACACAATTCTCCTGAAACCACCTCGGATTAATAACCGATGATTCAGATATCATAGCATTAAATGCAGAGGAAACAGAAAAATGGTAGATGGTCTAAACGGACAAAAGTTTGATGATAAAGAAAGGAGTGTTAGGAACGCTCGATAGAAAATTGGGTATTGAAAAACAGATTGAGTTACCCATGAAGGAGACCAAGGACAAATACAAGGACCAAATCCTATATTCAAAGGATTCAGGTAATTCTGGATCCGTTGAAATCTTTAGAGAATATCTTGCTCCGAAGTCATGTTAAAATCTTGCGGAAAATCTTTCTCCATCAACCGTCGAACTTAGAAATTCCAAAATATCATCATCAATATCTTTGATATTTCTGAGGATATTTTCATAAATATTCTCGTCCGAAATTATATACCTCTTCGTGCTTCCTGTGTATCAATATATTGGAAACATTCAATAGAAAATATAGTGCCGAAAAGCAGATTATGCGAAACTATGAAGAAAGCCGTGGATAAATCACAAAGAATAAGTTTGACTTCAAAGAATCCAAATAATTCAATGTCTGCTAAAGTCTATAGTGAATAACTTGCTCCTTACTCTAAACCCTTACAGACAATAGTTTCTATCATCCTATGATCTTAGATATTCTGAGATATTATCGTACCTTTCATTATAAATATCCTCCATATTTCTGGAGATATTTTTATAACTATTCTTATCTGAAATCATTAATCTTTTCGTGCTATCAGTATTACATCATATAGAAACTGTTAGTTTCTATATTCTGTAAATTTTCAAGCTTAAAATATGAATGTTATTGTAGTAATGATGGGAACTAATGCATGAGTTAGTATAATATAATGACACTTGATCAACGTGATTATATTACAGTAAGTCATGCTGAGTTTCTAAATGAAACGTGATGATTCACAGATCATAACGTCATCATGTGCCATGTTACATAACTCTTTCATCCTACTTAACTCCGTAACAAATCAAGAAAATGTATTCTTGATGGTTCTATCTTCCGTGATGTTGATAAATTTGAAAATCAAATCGTGCTATCACGTTCCTTCATGCTTAGAACATTATAATCATTCGAAACTCTATATCTATAAATTCTGGACCATTATTCGCTTGACTTGAAGTCGGGAAGAGAAAACAAAAGCATAGAGCTTTGAAATATAAGGGAGAATATAAAGTCCGATAACAACACATAAATTACAAACCGTGTATATCAATGTTTATCGCAACATAAAGACACGGGAGAATTAAAAACATTATAATCCCGAGGGCGAAGTAGAAGAAAGCAGATTCCTCTGGTGGAAGTTGGAAAAGGAGAATGATTGTTGCGATAGTAAGGATGAGGACAAGGATCAAAACTGGATTAATCATTTTCAGAATCTTTTGGATGTATGAACTAAGAAAGAAAGTATAAGAATGGTGAGAATAATGGAAAGGAAGAGCTTAATTTATACTGGAAATATCAGACGTAGTAATCGGGGCAGATCACCGTATTTAATTAAAGAGATCTTAATTTCCATAAATCCCGAAGAATCAGATTTTATAGATCTTCAAGATTTTCTTTAAATTCCTTAAATTCCGGAATTCAACCAAGGCAATGTCAAAAGTTAAGACGCGCCTTATTTTCTAAATTCAAACCTGACTACGTCAAAAGTTAAAAACAAATCTTTGTTTCTCATTTCATCCTTTTGTGAATAGCTTCATTCGCACTCTTCGAATAATCGAATTATTTTTATCCATATTACTCAATGATGATAAAACTCAAGTTATCAACTCATATTCGTCAGGAAAACATATTTATTGTTAGCTATGACGACCTCACTCAAATTTCGGGACGAAATTTCTTTAACGGGTAGGTACTGTGATGACCCGGGAATTTCCGACCAAATTTAAACATAATCTTATATGATTCGACTCGATAAGCAAAGTCTATTAAACCGAGTCTCATTATGTTTGAACTATTTCATGATAACATTTGACCTTTAACTATTTTCGACGATTCACGAACCTTTAATTGTAACTAAGAATGTAAATATAAATAATTATATATAAAACTAATTATATTAGTATTAATGAACTATTAAGTAATTTTGTTATTATAAAAGATAACATTTAATAACTAAAGATTTTCATTTTGAATATATATAGTATATTGTATATAAATGATTCAAACATATTTTACCAACGTTATCAAAATATTAAATGTACAATGTTATACTTTGTAGTTAATTGTTTAATATACATAATTAATCATCTACTCAACATTTAAAACATGATTTTATATATATGGTAGTATACATATATACATAAATATAACTATATATATATATATATATATATATATATATATATATATATATATATATATATATATATATGATTTTATACATAATTATTATATTATGTATATGTAGAAATTTATAATATATCTATGATGAAATAATGTACTATTTTAATAAATATATATAATACTTACATATATAAAACATTTATATTTTTCATAATTACATACATAAGTATAATATAATTAGTATGTAAATAAATATTATAATATATTTATATTAAAATGCATAAATATATAATATTCAGTATATGTTACAATACATATTACATAATTATTAAATATTACATAATAATAGATGATATTAATAAATTAAATTTAAATACAAATATAGTTGTTGTAGTAATGTTATTTGTATCGTCAAATATCAATATTTGTATTCATAATATCACTTTATATCATATAAAGATGAAATTGGATGTATAAATTAGATTATTATTACTAATATTATTATTATCGATAAAATATTAATATTATCATAATTAGTATGGTATTATTATTATTATTATTATTATCATTTTTACAATTATTATTATCATTAATATTATATTTATCATTATTATTAATTTTATAAATATTATTAGATATTAATAGTATTGTTATTATATATTATTATTATTAATTAAAAAAAAGCAGTAGGGATCTATATTATACGCTTGACCTCTGTATCCTTTATCTCTATTATTATTATTTTTTTTGTTTCTTTCCTGCTCCCAACTCGTGAACCTGTGTTGACATTTTCTCCATTTTTTATCAACCGATCTCTATTATTACAACATGATTATGTATAATTGCAAATCAAATAAAAAGGAAATCCAATGGGATTAAAGAGCACAGCGATATTTTTGTTTTCTTCTTCTCTGCACGCTCCAATTTTTTTTTCTCTTAATTCAATTTCGAATAAAGTTTCAAAATCTAAAAATGCAGAAAGGTTAGAAATCTTTCTTTGAATCTATCTGCAAAATCTCAACTCTCAAATCTTTATATCGATCTTGAATTTTGAAGTCAAAGTTTAGTTTAAAAAAAGTCAACAATTGTTCTTGAGACAAATTCGCGTTCGTGTATATGTTTCTGATCAAATTGACGATTCCAGTAGTTTTTATACATGTTTAGAAAACTATTTCGTGTTATAAACATTATCTATAATGTTATCTATTACGAAATCAATTTTTTTTGTTTTGTTCCAAGAACCGACGCTGCAGTAGGCCTTAGTGTTTTTTTTTTTTATTTTAGAACCCAAATTATTTTTTTTTCTGTAATGTTTTGAAGCTTTAAAGGGAACCCCGATTTTTTATTTTTTTTTGGTTATTGATGTTTTGTTGAATCCATGAGACTTGTGGAGAAGAAGAGGAATAGAAGAAAAACAGTTTATATATAAAATTTAAATTCGATATTAGTACAGAGAATCAGAATTGGTGGGATGGTCGAGAGTGTTTGCGTGTGAGCATGTGGTCACGAGATCGAGTCCAGAGGACGGTAGTTTCTTTTTTTTTTTTGAAACTCTTTTCATGTGAGGTAGTTTTCTTTTCTAATTTTTTTATTGTTATTATATATTAATTATTATTAGTATTATTATTATTATTGTGATTGTTTTGATTGTTATTGTTATTGTTATTATTAGTATCATACTTGTTATCATATTTGAAAGTATTATAGACATTACTATTATTATTATGATAGGTATTAATAATATTATTATTAGTAATAAACTTATCATTTTAGTATTTTATCATCATTAGGATTATGATTATGATTATCATTATTATTATTATGAAGGAAATAAAAATATATTATTATCATCAATATTAGAATTTGTACCGGTTTATAAATAATAGTATCATCAGTACATTTACAATTAATAATATCATATTTATCAGTATCATCATTAATATTTACTAGTATTATTATGATTATCATTTATCATTTTATAAATATTAGAACCCTTATTATTAACATAAGTATGGTATTAGTATTAATATTATTTTAGAGTTATTATTATTAGTATCATTAACAGTTATCATTTTCATTTTTTTTGCTATTAGTATTATCATTATTAATAAAATTATTATTATTATTAGTAAATCATTATTATCTAAATTATTATTTTAACAAATAAATCTTTTGTACACTATATATATACTTATGGTATATACTAGGATTGTATTAATAATTCACATAACAAACTAATAAAATTTCATAAATACAATACTAACCACAAATATATGTATATAAATATATTAATGTCACTATTTATATAAACGTAAATCATTATAGATATATACATAAAATCGATATATATATATAAAATATAACTTAAAATATAATATAAGTATACGTTTTAAAATAAAGGTTAGAATAAATTCTACAAAACTATAATATATAAATAATACATATTAATAAATGAAATTTTGTAACTTACATTATACGTATTAATATATACACAATTGATATAGGTTCGTGAATCCGAGGCCAACCCTGCATTGTTCAATGACGTCATATGTATTTTTACTACAAAATACAGTATCGTGAGTTCATTTGCTCCCTTTTACTCTTTAAGTTTTTGAGCTGAGAATACATGCAAATGCTTTATTAACTGTTTTACAATATTTATATGCGTGAGTTCATTTGCTCCCTTTTACTCTTTAAGTTTTTGAGCTGAGAATACATGCAAATGCTTTATTAACTGTTTTACAATATTTATATGCGTGAGTTTCATTTGCCTTTTTACCCTTTATATTTTTGGGCTGAGAATACATGCGCAACTTTTATAACTGTTTTACGAAATTGACACAAGTACGTGAAACTACATTCTATGGTTGGATTATCGAAGTCGAATATGCCCCTTTTTATTAAGTCTGGTAATCTAAGAATTAGGGAACAGACACCCTAATTGACGCGAATCCTAAAGATAGATCTATCGGGCCCAACAAGCCCCATCCAAAGTACCGGATGTTTTAGTACTTCGAAATTTATATCATGTCCGAAGGAGGATCCCGGAATGATGGGGATATTCTTATATATGCATATTGTTAATGTCGGTTACCAGGTGTTCAATCCATATGAATGATATTTTTGTCTCTATGCATGGGACGTATGTTTATGAGAAATGGAAATCTGAAATCTTGTGGTCTATTAAAATGATGGAAACGATTGTTTAAGTTAAACTAATGAACTCACCAACCTTTTGGTTGACACTTTAAAGCATGTTTATTCTCAGGTACGAAAGAAATCTTCCGCTGTGTATTTGCTCATTTTATAGATATTACTTGGAGTCATTCATGGCATATTTCAAAAGACGTTGCATTCGAGTCGTCGAGTTCATCAAGATTATTATCAAGTCAATTATAGTTGGATATATTATGAAATGGTATGCATGCCTGTCAACTTTCGATGTAATGAAAGTTTGTCTTTTCAAAAACGAATGCAATGTTTGTAAAATGTATCATATAGAGGTCAAGTACCTCGCGATGTAATCAACTGTTGTGAATCGTTTATAATCGATATGGACTTCGTCCGGATGGATTAGGACGGGTCTTCACACTTGCGTACAATTTAATATCTTGTATTTTGCGTTTTGCATCTTGTATTCTTGTAATTTTGAGACGTTTCTCATCAATAATTTGAACCACTTTGATTGTACTTTGTACTTTTTAGCTTTTTGGTCGTTTGCGTCTTCAAATCGTCGAATCTGTCTTTTGTCTTCACCTTTTATTATTTAAACGAATATCACTTGTAAATAGAACAATTGCAACTAAAAGCTTGTCTTTCTTGAGGGATAATGCTATGAAATATATGTTCGTTTTTAGCATTATCACAGATACTAAAAATAAGAAATAAACATATCATGAGTAGTCAATGTTATATATTTTCAAGCAGATTTGGAGTTTGGGCTAACAATGGAAATTATCATTCTCAGGACCTCGGTGAGTTTTTTTACTAACTTTTCTTTGAAGGACTTGTGTTCAATCACTTAAAAAATGTTGTATTCGATATCGTCATTTTTTATTTAATTTTCAAATTTTGATATCAACCTTGGTTACAATATACATACACATTTCTTGTATATATGTGTAGCAGTTTTTGATCTATTAGCAAATTGAGGACATATTAAATTTGAGTTTATTTTCTATGAATTTGTTCAGTGGATCTCTATATACAACGCAAAGCATACAAATTATTCATACAAAATAAAGTGTTTTTTGATATACTGTATGAAGCATCATTTTTAAGATCTGCAACTTATTTCTAATTATGGTAAGTAATATTTGAAAATGATGCTCTTATATTTAAAGGGTATACCTTTGTGCCATTTTCTTTGTTTTTTCTATGGAGATGGAAAAAATGGGTGGGTTAGCGCTTGAATCATCCCCTACATCGACCAATTGATGTTTTTCTTTTTTTGTGGTTTTAAAATTCTATCGATGGTTTAGGGTAGAAATTAAGATTTCATTTGATTCAACTCAAATATCACTGTTGTTCAGGTATCGTTTATCAATCAATCGATTGGTCTAATTTTCACTTCGTAACTGTTTTTCACTTCACCATTGTTCTATCATCTTCTTCATCCAGCTTTAAAGAATAGAATCAGGTATGTTTTATTAGCAAGTTGTTCTTTTTATTTCTCTTACTTTTTTCTTTTTTGGTATTTCATTGTATTTGTATTTTGGTATTACTGATTTTTTTAGGGATTGCGAGTATCTTTTTAGATAGTTGTTTTAATACGGATTGTCTGTTCTTTATTCTTGATGTTAATTGTCTGTGGATGTTTAATTGTTGATTGTTATATATTCGATTACTTTTGCATTGTTGTTGCTGGAAATGGTTAGTGGTTTTTTAGATTCTATTAAGTTTTTCTTTGGTGTTGTTAGTATGTGAGCGTGAGAGTATTCCAGTACGTTCTATTAGGCTGCTAGAGCCTAATAGCCTATGTGAGCTTGAAGGTTTGCTTTGTATAAGAATTTTGATGGTTAGAATGTGAATTCTGAAGTGCTTATTCTCTTTTCGAGACAACTATCTGCTACGAGAACCTTACGAGGTCGTAATCGTTCAAGTAATGTGTGCTAAAATTCTGAAACATGAAGCTACTGGGCTAAGCGTATAGGTTGTGATATATTTCGTTGTAATTTGCAGTTTCAATTGCAATGCTTATAGTCTAATTTACGATTATTAAATGTCAGGGGTGCCTATGTCTTAGTTTAGTTGAAAGACAAGTTATTTTAGTATAATCTCGAGTATACTTATAGATGTGAATGAGCGTCCGATGGCTAGACACGAGGCTGCACAGACACGAAGCTGCACAAGCTCTGAGTTCTATTGTAGGTAAGCTTATATATGGTATTAATTAAAAACCTTCTGTGATAGTTAGAATGAAACGGAACATAATTTTTTTTTAACTCCTTTATATCTTTATGTACATTGCCAAACAAACTCTTATCTCTAAATTAAGCATTTTTCTTTATTTGTCATTAAAGTATAATTTGTTGTTATTATTTTTCTAAGGTATACAGTTTTGTGAAAATGTGAATTTTTTTAGAAGTTAACTTGTTGCTAATCAGGTGTTTGTAATAGTTTGATTTGGGAAGATGAGAATGCATAAAGGTATTTTTATTAAATACAACACTTTAACTATGAAAAGTATGTCCTTGCAATAATGTTCAACTTGAGTAGATGAAACCTTGGTACCAAATTTTGGGTTGGCAAATGCATCTGGGTCATATTGGGTCCAAGTTGCCACCTTTGCAATTGGGTCTGTTATTACTTTGTTAGAGCCATAAGTTTGGGTTGTCAACTGCCACGAAAATTCCCTTTTAATATTGTGTGCTTCTTCTGTATATTATTTGGTATTGTATAATTGAGAAGTAGGATTCATTGTTGCATACATGTTCTACATGAATCCAGTATATGTACCATGTTTGATCTAACATGTTTGTCGTTTTTTAAAGCATGCTGAGAAAGGTGATGACTTTTGCATGGTTACGTTCGTCAAGATTTAGAAGGATTAAGATAGCGAGATTTGTTAAAATCATTGAACTATTTCTTTGAAACTTATGTTTAATGTTAAAATCTATGTTGGGTCGTTCAAGTAATGTGTGTGCTGATTTAAATAGTAGTGAAGTAGTGGTGGATGGTGGTTCAAAGTAATTTGTGCGGTATAAGATGGTCCAATTAAATATATATTCCCATATCATATTTAATACTCATCCGTGTTCTTAGTTAAATCTATAAATGGTAAAATGATTCAGGTTTTTGATACTTTCTTTTGGCTAATGAATTTATATCTGCAGACAATAATGATCACGAAAGCATGTGTATAATGATCATGGACGTGTTCCAATGATGATATTTGAGAACTACACAATTTTAAAAGTAAGTTAAAAATAATAGTGGGTTAGTTTGGCCCATTTTCGGATACATCATGATAATTATAGTACTTTGTTTAACGATTAGTAGTAGCATGAACCAAGCCTAAATTATGGCAGGTGTCATAATTCACAAGATTTTAGAGTGATATGTATGTATTGTTATACGTTTGTTTTGATTAAGCGTCGTCGTGCAACGCACGCGCTCTTAAAGGCTATTATTAGAAATAGAGACAAAAAAAATAGAGAGTAACCCACCAAATTTGCACTCGAAAGGAACTTCCTTTAGCAACTTGTTTAGTTCTTTGGATTTAATGCTAGCTTATTTGTATGTCAAATTTCTGCTTCAAAACGCAGTATAAAATGGGAGAGTTTTTGAAATGTGCAAAATTTGGATCGAAGCCGGTTTTATAAAAAAAAGAGGTTTCTAAAGTGAAACAATAGAAACGGGTTTTAAGTAAAAAGTGGTTTCTAAAGTGGGAACCGGTTTTTTTTATAAAAAGTGGTTTCTAAAGTCAACAATTCAGACCGTTTAAAAAAAAGGAATCCTAATTTCCCTCTTTTTTTTAAACCGGTTCACATTTGTAACGACCCGACTTTTTTGACTTGCTTTTGTGCTTTGTGCTTTCAGAAACTGCGTATTTGTGCATACCGAACTATATTATGCTCTGGAAACTTTCTACATGCAGATTACATTCGTTTATATATTAAAATGTTCCTTTAAGTACGTAGGTTACTTAACTTGAACCCCGGAAGCCTTTATGACCGTTAGTGTCACTTGACGTTTTGAACGAACTGCGTACTGTGTACACATTTAACTTTTGTCGTAACCGGAATATTACGACTACGAAATACTAATTGTTATTTTATAAAAACAATTACTTGGGTTTTTGGATGCATAATTACGCTTAGTAATTTACTAGAGCACACTAGTTAGTCTTGTTGGACTTTCTACCTTGTTGGACTTTAGCCCACCCTACACTAGCTAGTGGACTATTTAATTAGCCCAATTTAAATAAGTTAGTGACTCATATTAATGAAAGACAAATGCTCATTTATTAGAGGGAACATACTAGCATTTTTGTTAAGCATTATCCTTAATGTTGCATGGGATCCTAACATAAGCACCTACTTTAGACAACCATTAACCAAAAAGTAAAAAGGTGTTCCCCTTGTCCCCCCCATTAACCCACGACCATCACCACCCCACCCTCACCTCACCACCTATAAATACAAGCTTTATTTCACTCATTTCACACTTGATCACATTTTCAATTTACACACACTTACTCTCTAATTTTCTCTCTAGTCTTTCTCACTCTAAAAAGTGTAAGTTTTTGATTTATTTCTTCTTCTTCTCCCCTTCATCCACACGACATCATCATCATCATTTTATGGATCTAGCTTTTAGCTTTTGATCTTGTTATATCTTAAAGATTCAAACTTGGGTTTGAATCCTTCAAGAACATGAAAGATTCAAACTTTCTAGCTTTGAATCTTCACTTATTTTGTAGATTTAAATCTTTTTAGCTTTAATCTTGTTATTTTGTTATAAAGATTCAAACTTGTGTTTGTAATCTTCATGTATCTTAAAGATCCAAACTTTATGCTTCAAAATCTTCAAGAACATTAAAGATCCAAGCTTTTTAGTTTAGGGTTTCATTATTATGTTAAAGATCTTAGCTTTTTGGCTTATGGTCTCATTACTTTCATTATTTTGTTAAAGATCTTAGCTTTCTAACTTATGGTCTCATTAATCTTGTAAAGATCCAAGCTTTCTATCTTAGGGTTTTCTTAATACTTGAGATCTAAGTTATTATTGTAGATCTCACTTACTTGGAACCTTTATTTGTTTGTTGTGATGATAAAGATCAAGTCTTCATCATCACACATGATATAGATGCATGAACTTGTGTAAAATGGACAAAGGTTGAAGGTTTATTGGATTTATGCAATAAAGAGGCAATCTTGATGTTCGAAACTTGTAGAATGATAGATTTTACTCTTAGTTGTGTTTTTATGGTTGAACCTTGGTCCAATTGATGCTAAAACATCAAAGAGTTGTACACTTGAAGCTTACAAGCATCAAGGATGAGAACCGTGATGAGCATCAAGCACCAAGAACCTTACCGGAGCACTTGTTTGCTATTTTTCGGGGTCTGATCACATCCTGGGCTTCTGGAAAATTAATTTTCAGATAGTTCGTTTCGAGTAGATGACTTTTCGTTTAGGCCTCGACTTAATCCGATATACGGTTTAGGATTTATGGCCTTCCGAAAGTCACTACGCCCTTGTAACGTTGTGCTGAAATTTCTGACCTACTCGCACTTAAACCGTCACCACAGTTAAACGAAGATGATTTAGATTCTGAAAATTGGTCAACAGTTAGAGGACTCACATACGGAGCCATAGCCACTGACTACGCGTCTTTTCGATTTGTATAGAGGTCGTAACAGCTGTCTGAACTCAGCCTTTTTTTTCGATCTCTATTCTTGTTAAACTTACCTTAGTGTTGATGAATGATGATGATAATGATGATGTCGATGATGACACTTAAACTTAATTTATTCACTTTTAACCTTTTGGGACAACAAACTGACCTAGTGACTTTTGACTTAGGTTGACGACCTTTCGGCCCGACTTACTACCTGCATACGTTTCGTATCGACTTTTACTGCTTATTCACTGTGAGTTATAGCTTCCCTTTTTACTTATACTATTTTTGGGATTGAGAATATATGCGCTTTTTATGTTTTACTTACTTGAAACGAGTACTTAAACTTTACATATGTGTGGGTTATATAACGGCATAAACATTCCCCTTAGCACGGTAACGTTTAATCATTGGTTTTTGAACCGATGAACGCGAATATTAGATATGGATCCATAGGGTTTAACATCCCTACTCGGGCTAGTCGCGCTAGTATTTAACGGGTGTTTGATACTTCGAGGACATACTCACTCGCCAAGTGTACTTTTATGGGGTATTACTATTACGTTAAGTTAGTTACCTGGTGACCACGGACAAGCATATACTTTTCATACTATTTTGAATACGATAACTCGTGGTCTACATCACTTTACTGATTACAAACTATAGCTCACCAACATTCATGTTGACTTTTAAGCGTGTATTTTTCAGGTGCTTAGACGATGTTGCTTCCTATTAGACTTGCTGTCTTGGTGTTATAGACTTGCTGTCTTGGTGTTATAGACTTGCTGTTATGGACCTGCTGTGTTTGATTTCCGCTGCATTACTTAGAGATGTCTCAATCATGAAACTTTTATCTTGCATTCGTAACTTATGTTATTTTCAAATAATGACTTTGTAACGACCTTTGTGTCACGTTATCTTTTGTAAACGCTATCTTTTTATGAATGCAAAACTGGTTTTCAAGTAGCATGTAGTATTTGACCATGTAAAGATCCTGTTATTGACGAATCGTACACGATGGTTTTATACGGAGCGTCACATTTGGTATCAGAGCATTGGTTGTAGGGAATTAGGTTGCATTAGTGAGTCTAGACCAGATCGAGTAGGATTCACTAATAGGACTAATCTACAACTTGCTCGTTTACTTGTTACTGCTTACTACTGCTGCATGTTACTGCTTACTTATACTGTCGTATGATCTTGCTGCATGCTACTGCTTACCTTTACTGCTATGTGAACTTGCTGTATGCTATTGCTTATCCTCGTTACTGCATGCTACTGTCTGCTTTCGATTGCATGTTACTTTGCTTAGTACTGTTGTTGTTGCCATGCTATGTACTGCGGTAGATGATCTAGGTTGCTGTAGTGCCTGATTACGTGCTTGCTATATGTCTTACTGACATGAAAAAAGTTATTTTTCCTTGTTCAGATGACAGACATGCTGCCCATGACCTTTGACTTTGAGAGTGACTCAGAGACGACTGTTGCCTCACCTACGATTGCTGCTGACTCACCGCTACCCTTCGACGACTCTGGCGATTCACCTTCTGGTGTACTCGTGCTTGACCTGATGGACATCTCAGACGGAGACGAGGATCCCGAGATGATTCCAGCACCACCCAGCTATAGACTCCCGGAGCCACAACACCATTCCGGTGATGCTGTAATTCCTGGGGGAAATGGAGACAGTCCTTTCCGTAACAAGCATGGACATTGGGCTAGATGCACCGCTGATGGACGTGTTGTACCAATTCCACCAGGCAGATATCGACTTATGTCCACCGGCCAGGCAGATCCACCTTCAGATGATTCAGACGATTCATCATCCGACGACTCCAGCGAGGAGGATTCTGAGGAGGACCCTGAGGAGGAGCCCGTGCAGCCGCCCTCTACCCCGCCGAAGAATCGGTATCATTTCGATGGTACCGTTATCCCAGAGATTAATGGAGGAAGATCGTTCGTGGATGCACATGGACAGTTGGTTAGGGTCACAGCCCGTAAGAGGGTCGTACCGTATCCCGCCGATCCATTCGTGCGTAAGACCCCCCGCACTGTGCCGTCTACACCTGTACTATCCGCACCATCTGCACCACCTGCCCTACCAGCATCCCCCGTCGTCGAGGAACTGACGAGGGAAGTGCATGCCCTCTGTGCTCGGGTGACTGCGCTCGAGGATCAGATGTTCCACCTGATGAACATCATTTACCCACCTTCACCATAGGGCTATTGTATTAGATTTCGTTATGTAATCTCGTTGGTAGTTTCATGTTTTACTCATGTATTGTACGAACCTTATGTATGAAACTTTCTTATTATTGAATGGAACTTAATGTTGTTTAATTATTATACGGTGTTCTATTTAGGTTATTACCTGATGGTTTTCGTGCTATCTATAACTAGCTAGCCATGCTTAGTTAGCGTGTATTGTGATGTTTTTCGGTTGATTACCTTATGCTATAGCATTATGAATCGTTGAATGCGGAATTTTGACTTAAGTCGAAATTTTTGTTTAGAAGATCAATGGCGAACGGAAGAGTTCCAAGGGACTTGCCCACAACAGCTCAGATTAAGGAGATGATAGCTGCTCGAGTAGCCGCAGCTATGGCGAATGCCAACCCTGCTCCAGCTCCACCGGCCAACCCAGCTGTTCAGAACAGGTGTACCTATAAGGAGTTCCAAAGCTGCAAGCCCCACAATTTCAGTGGTACTGAAGGGCCAGTTGGGCTGACGAGATGGTTTGAGAAGTTGAAATCTATGTTTCGTGTGAGTAACTGCTCCGAGGGGAATAAGACTAAGTACGCTTCCCGCACTTTGTCGGATGGCGCTTTAACTTGGTGACACACACTCGCCCAGGCCAAGGGAATTGACGAGGCTTATGCTACACCATGGGAGGAGTTTAAGAGTGCTATGATCGAGGAGTATTGCCCCCGA
Organism: Rutidosis leptorrhynchoides; assembly: GCF_046630445.1. Taxonomy (NCBI): domain Eukaryota; kingdom Viridiplantae; phylum Streptophyta; class Magnoliopsida; order Asterales; family Asteraceae; genus Rutidosis; species Rutidosis leptorrhynchoides. The sequence continues at coordinate 66,292,682 of NC_092342.1, forward strand.
ACTGAAATTCAGAAGATGGAAGCGGAGTTTTGGGAACTGAAAGTTGTACGGACTGATCTTGATGGCTATAACCGAAGGTACTTGGAGTTAGCTTTGATGTGCCCCACGATGGTCACTCCTGAATTTAAGCGAATGGAATAATATTTGTGGGGACTTCCCAAGGACATTCAAGGAAATGTCACTTCATCGAAACTAGCGAATGTCCCAGAAGCTATGCGTATGGCGCACACCCTGATGAACCAAATTACCCGCCAAGAGCCAGAAAAGGCGAAATTAGAATCGGGAGCTAGTAATGGGAAGCGTAAGTGGGACGGAAGCAAGGGAAAAAGTTTTGACCAGAACCCGACTAAGAGGTACGAGAATTTCAAAGGGAAAAACGATTGGAGGAACCCGAACCCTAACTACAAGGGTACCCTTCCTTAGTGCAAGAGATGCTATAAGCATCATACTGGGTACTGCAACGTGGTTTGTGAAAAGTGTAAGAGGACTGGACACATCGGCAAAGATTGTAAGATCACCGCCCCAGCTGTGAGGACAAACCCGATTGGACCCAGGAAATGAATTTGAGTGTGGCCAACAGGGCCACTTCAAAAATGAATGTCCGAACAAGAAGAAGGATGGAGGGCCAGCACGTGGAAGAGTCTTCAACATGAACGCCCGAGATGCCTGTGAGGATCCTGACTTGGTCACAGGTACATTCACTATCAACAATCTATTAGCTACTGTCTTGTTTGATACTGGTGCCGATAGGAGTTATGTAGATAGACACTTTTGCGCTAAGATAGATTGGTCATTAGTACCTTTGGAGGAGAGTATGCTTGTTGAGGTAGCCAATGGAAAACTTGAGAAAGTTGACCAAATTGGCCGAGGAGGTATAATAAACTTAGATGGTGTAGATTTCGAGATTGAATTGATACCCATCAAGTTGGGAAGCTTTGATGTAATTGTCGGTATGGACTGGTTGTCCAAGGTAAGAGCCGAAGTTATCTGTGGTGAGAAGATTCTCCGTATACCACGCGAAGATGGTGAGCCTCTGATTGTTTACGGAGATAGATGTAGTCCGAAGTTGAACCTTATTAGTTTCTTGAAGGTACAAAAGGTTATGAAGAAGGGACGTTTTGCTGTTCTGGCACATGTGAAGAAGCTAGAAGTTGAAGAGAAGAGCGTGGATGATGTGCGAATTGTGAACGAATTTCCCGACGTCTTTCCAGAAGAACTACCGGGATTACCACCACCGAGATCAGTGGAATTTTAGATCGATCTAGTACCAAGAGCTGCACCTGTAGCCCGCGCACCTTACCAACTAGCACCTTCCAAACTGCAAGAGTTACAGAGTCAACTGCAGGAACTACTAGACCGTGGATTTATCCGACCGAGTTCGTCGCCTTGGGGCGCACCTGTCTTGTTCGTGAAGAAGAAGGACTGATCTTTCCGCATGTGTATCGATTATCGTGAGCTGAACATTTTGACGATCAAGAATCCGTATCCTCTTCCTAGAATTGATGATCTTTTCGATCAGCTGCAAGGATCCAGTGTTTACTCCAAGATTGATTTACGATCAGGTTATCACCAGTTGAGGGTGAAGGAGAGCGATGTGATGAAGACTGCGTTCAGAACCCGTTATGGCCATTATGAGTTTTTTGTGATGCCATTCGGTTTAACCAACGCACCTGCCGTGTTTATGGATCTCATGAATTGCATATGCAAGCCATATCTGGACAAGTTCGTTATCGTCTTCATAGATGATATCCTCATCTATTCCAAAAGAGAAGAAGAACATGAGCAACATCTTCGACTCATGCTAGAACTCTTGAGACAAGAGTAACTTTATGCCAAATTCTCTAAGTGCGAATTTTGGTTGAAGGAAGTTCAATTTCTTGGTTATATCGTGAGCGATCAGGGTATCAAAGTCGATCCCGCAAAGATCGAAGCTATCAACAAATGGGAAACCCCCATTACTCCGACTCATATCCGCCAATTTCTAGGTCTCGCTAGTTATTACCGAAGATTCATTGAAGGTTTCTCTTTGATTGTGTGTCCTTTGACTGCATTAACTCATAAGGGGAAGAAGTTCATTTGGGAAGCCGAGCAAGAGTTGGCATTTCAAACCCTAAAGCAGAAGTTGACCTCCGTGCCTATCTTATCACTTCCCGAAGGCAGTGACAATTTCGTTGTGTACTACGACGCCTTGAAACATGGATTTGGTTGTGTATTGATGCAACATAAGAAGGTTATTGCTTACGCCTCCCGACAACTGAAGATTCACGAGCCAAACTACACTACTCACGATCTTGAACTTGGAGCTGTTGTCTTCGCACTCAAACTGTGGAGACACTATCTTTATAGAACCAAGAGTACTATCTTCAACAATCACAAAAGCCTCCAACACATATTCGACCAGAAGCAGCTGAATATGAGACAGCGTCGATGGACTGAGATGTTGAACGACTATGATTGTGAACTTCACTGCCACCCTGGCAAGTCAAATGTTGTAGCTGATGCCTTGAGCCGAAAGGAGAGAATGGTACCACTTCGTATCCGTGCCTTGAACATCACCATTCAGACGAATCTCAATAACCAGATCCGCGTAGCTCAAGAAGAGGCTCTCAAGGAGGAGAATATTTCTCAAGAGCACTTGAACATTCTCGTTTCTCGATTTGAGGTCAAGGAGACTGGACTCTGATACTCTGCTGAAAGAATTTGGGTGCCTAGTTATGGGGATTTACGGAGCCTTATTCTAGACGAAGCCCACAAGTCAAGGTATTCGATTCATCCAGGAGCTGGTAAGATGTACCACGACCTCAAGGTTCAATATTGGTGGCCGAACCTCAAAAGGGATGTTGCAGCTTATGTTGGAAAGTGTTTGACTTGTTCCAAGATCAAAGCCGAACATCAGAAGCCGTATGGATTACCCCAACAACCCGAAATCCCGCAATGGAAGTGGGAAGGAATAACAATGGATTTCATCACGAAGCTACCGAAGACGGTAGGAGGATATGATACCATCTGGGTTATCGTTGACGGTCTTACTAAATCTGCTCACTTCCTAGCCATGAAGGAAACTGATACGATGGAGAAACTGGCGCAATTATACATAAAGGAAGTTGTATCTCGACACGGTGTACCCTTATCGATTATCTCAGATCGCGATACCCGTTTTGCTTCTATGTTTTGGCTTTCTTTACAAGAAGCCTTGGGAACACGTCTTGACATGAGTACCGCATATCACCCGCAGACTGACGGATAGAGCAAATGCACGATTCAGACTTTAGAGGACATGCTACGTGCTTGTGTTATTGATTTCAGAAAAACTTGGGAGAAGCATTTACCGCTAGCCGAATTCTCTTACAACAATAGCTATCATGCAAGCATTAATGCCGCACCTTTCGAAGCTTTGTATGGCCGCAAGTGTCGTTCTCCTATTTGTTAGGCCGAAGTAGATGAAAAGTAACTCACCGGTCCCGAACTCGTCCATGAAACCACCGAGAAGATTGTCCAAATTCGAGCAAGGCTCAAGACGGCCCGTGATCGTCAGAAGAGCTATGCCGACCTTAAACGTGGAGATCGCGAATTTCAAATCGACGACTGCGTTATGTTGAAAGTCGCACCTTGGAAAGGTGTAATCCGTTTCGGAAAGCGTGGGAAGTTGAATCCGCGATATATTGGTCCTTTTGAAGTCTTGGAGCGTGTTGGACATGTTGCTTACTGTTTGGATCTTCCGACTCAATTGAGCTCAGTTCATCCCACTTTTCACGTATCGAATCTGAAGAAATGTCTTGCTGAACCAGAACTTGTCATACCTCTCGAGGAACTTACGATTGACGACAAACTCTATTTCGTGGAAGAACCTGTCGAAATTATGGACCGTGAGGTCAAGACCCTAAAACGCAACAAGATTCTGATTGTCCGAGTATGATGGAATGCAAAACGAGGACCTGAGTTTACTTGGGAGCGAGAGGATCAGATGAAACAGAAGTATCCTCACCTCTTCACAACTCTACCGTCTACCTCAGTTTCGGGACGAAATTTTCATTAACAGGTGGGTAATGTAACGACCCGACTTTTTCGACTTGCTTTTGTGCTTTCACGAAACTGCGTATTTGTGTGTACTAAACTATATTATGCTCTGGAAACTTTCTACATGTGGATTACTTTCATTTATGTATTAAAATGTTCCTTTAAGTACGTAGGTTACTTAACTTGAACCCCGGAAGCCTTTATGACCGTTAGTGTCACTTGACGTTTTGAACGAACTGCGTACTGTGTACACATTTAACTTTTGTCGTAACCGGAATATTACGACTACGAAATACTAATTGTTATTTTATAATAACAATTACTTGGGTTTTTGGATGCTTAATTACGCTTAGTAATTTACTAGAGCACACTAGTTAGTCTTGTTGGACTTTCTACCTTGTTGGACTTTAGCCCACCATACACTAGCTAGTGGACTATTTAATTAGCTCAATTTAAATGAGTTAGTGACCCATTGATGTTAAAGCGAAGGGGTACTAAATACTATAATATTTTACTAGTAATTACTATTAAATACGATACAATTTTACACAAGTTATTTATTTATTTATAGAGTGGAAATACCTGAACCTTGCTACAACACTTACAGGCAGTGTACCTAATCGTACAGTAGTGTAGTTTTTAGGAAGTCCGGTTCATCCACAGGGAACTAGCCAAGTTTAACGCTATATTTTTAAAAACTATATTTGTATATAAATATATATATAAAAATAAGAAGTATTATTATTATTATAAAAGGGGGTTTTTACCGTTTAATGACCGGTTTGTCGATTTTAAAACTTTAGTCGCAGTTAAAACCTAATGTAAAATATTAAAAATAAATATAACTTAATTTAAAGCGTAAAGTAAATGACAATAATTAAAGTGCGATAAATTAAAGTGCGATAAATAAAATGACGGTAAATAAAATTACGATAATTAAAAAGTACGATAATTAAAATGACAATAAATTAAAGTGCTATAATTAAAAGTGCAATTAAATATGAAATAAAGGAATTATGCTTATTTAAACTTCCGTAATCATGATGTTCGACGTGTTGAATTTTAGTTTATTACCATGGGTTAATTGTCCTTTGTCCTGGATTATTCAATATGTCCATACGGTTTTGTCCATAATAGTAAATCAGTCATAAATATAAAGTGCGAGAGTCTTCGTCAAATTATCCTTATACCCGAAGTCAAATATTCCAACTAATTGGGGATTCGAATTGTAACAAGGTCTTAATACTTTGTTTAATGAATACACCAGGTTATCGACTGCGTGTAGTCTAAGGTTTTACTACTTTGTTAACAATTACACCAATTACCCTTGAATGTAATCCACCCATGTTTTAACAAGTCTATTAAATATTAATCCAGTTCAGTGTCCGGTAAAATGAACAATTATTAGTATTTATAGATATCCCGCCCACCGTACCCGATTAAGCGTATGTGGTTATTTATAGATACGTCAAATTATAACCTTTATATTAAATTAACGAGGTATCATTAAGTTAATATAAAACCCATTAATAGCCCATAGTCTAATTTCCACAAGTGTCGTTCTTTTATCCAAACCCCAATTATGGTCCAAAGCCCAATTACCCAAATTTAATATTTAGCCCAACATCACGATTACTTCGGCATTAAATAAGCATAATAATAACTTAGCTACGAGACATTAATTTAAAAAGGTTGAGCATAACTTACAATGATTAATAATAGCGTAGCATTACACGGACAGAATTTTGACTTACAAACTTAAAACATTCGCTAACATACCTTTATTATTAAAATTAAATTAAAATTAAAATTATAAAATATAAATATAAATATATATATTGAGAGATAGAGAGTGAATTAGAAAAAGATGTGTATGAGAAGTGCAGAATTCGATGGCTTTTATAGGCCCACAATTTACTGTGCAGCTCCGCGAGTGCGGAGCTTTTGCTCTTCTAAACTCCGCGAGTGCGGAGGTCTGAAATACAGCTCACATTATGATCCAAAACGTGGGCTGCGTAAATATGTATTATATAATAATATATATAATTAATTATATATTATATTATATTCTTGTGCATAGTTGACTTGTAATTTTTGGTCCGTTGCGTCGTACGTTGAAAGTTGGTTCATGTCTCGGTTTCGGATTTTCAAACGTCCTTTTGTACGATTTAATAAATTGAACTTTACGTTTTGCGGCTCGTACTCTTGTATTTTTGAGACGTTTCTCATTAATAATTTGAACCTCTTTGATTGTACTTTGTACTTTTTAGCTTTTTGGTCGTTTGCGTCTTCAATTCGTCGAATCTGCCTTTGTCTTCACCTTTTAATATTTAAACGAATATCACTTGTAACTAGAAAAATTGCAACTAAAAGCTTGTCTTTCTTGAGGGATAATGCTATAAAATATATGTTCGTTTTTAGCATTATCAAATATTCCCACACTTGAGCGTTGCTTGTCCTCAAGCAATATAGTCTTGAAATAAAAATACTAGAATCACTCCTTTATTCTTCACACTTTGTACATCAGTGATTTCTATACGGCGGTATGAACAATGGTAGTAACGATGTGGTTTACAGTCCCACATGACTATGAAAATTTAGATCCGTTAGGAAATTGGATCTTTATGAAAACATTTGATCTTTTGAAAATTAAATCTAGCTTTTACCCTAGATAAGTTTTTCGGAATAACCCTTCACCGGTGTTTGCAAATTGTTTTTGTGGATTTGGTGGGTTTCAGATTTGAAAATTTTAGCTCAAAACTTGCGGTTTTGTGTCACCCACTTGCTAACCTTGTATTGGGAAAGCAACACGTCCAGCATACTTGTTCCGTATATTACCTTTCGGTAAACTACCGTCCGGTTGTAAAGGAAAGCGTTGAACAAGCAACTGTTAAGGCAATGTCCCATGACATGCTTTTGATTATGGTCTATATCGTGTCGGATGCAATTACTATCCTTTGTAGGAGCAATAGTAAAGATCACCCTATAATTTTTTGGTCTGGCACAAGCTCCTGTCTTCGACCATGCTATGCAACCACCGTTCTTACGGTTGACACCCGATTTGGTTCAGGTGACCTAATGAATTCTAGGTGAATTCCTAGGATTTTACGTTCAATGGTAATGAACGCATTGAAAATGGGTTTTCAGAAAACAAATCGGTTTGTAATTTTGATCAAAATAATTTCTCGTTCAAGCTCGAGTTTAGATATCATCGAATTCCATGAGTTTGAATTCTCAATCTTTAAAAGTCAATCTCAAGTATTGAGTAATATCAGTTTTAAAAGCTGATTTTTGATCTTTTAAGGAGATTATCCTTTCTGGGGATCTGATTCATTAGTCTTATCAAGCTAATTTGCACGGCGCCCTCCCCATTTTACGAGACAGATCCTCTCATGGTTATGATAAGTCTGACCACTTGGCGACCCTGTTTGATGCTGAGGTCCGTGGATTTCCTGCTGATTTTAGAGATGACTTTTCTAGATTTTTCGTCAACCTACAGCTGGTCTGGACGATAACTTCTTGACCTAAATCAAGAAGCACGTGTCTTTTTTGGAAGATTTTACTTCCTTTTAATGATGGAATTGATTCATCGTGTAGATCCATCTTTCTTTTAAATATATTACAATTTACCGGGTAAAACGGTTAATTTTGTCCAAAACAAAAGTATCTTCAATTATTTGTACAAAAATATGTGATATATGTTCTAAATAACTTGGTAATTTTTTCCACACTTGGCTTTTATTTTCCTTTCTTTGCCTTTTTATTGTCCTCTATTCCATTTTAGATGAATTCTAACATTTTGGGTTGTTTCTCAATTTATGTCCTTTCCGAGGTAACAATAATTTCGGTGTTAACACCTAGTTTTATCGTTCATAAATTTGTATAAACATGATTTTGAATTCATTTATTTGAAAATTTTGAAAAATTTTACTAGAATTGGGTTGTCAGTATATAAGACTAGGGCTGTTCTTTATTATCAGAGAGCACTAGAATCTAATACAACTACTGCGTTACTAGTATTTTTAATGGTAACCAAGTGTTTAAATTTAATTTTTTTTTAAAAATCCGAAATAATTTAACCCTTTCCCACACTTAAGATCTTGCAATGCTCTCATTTGCAAGAAATCAGTAACAATTTAAATTATTGAGGGTGATTAGGGTAGAAAAATGATTAAATTTTACCAAAGTTTCCAAACATATTGGCGTTTGTTTTAAAAGCAAAGATTTTTTTGGGTTTTTTTTTAATGTTTTTGGCATACTTTAATTCAATAAGATTAAAAATAATGATAACAAAATTTCTCGTCCCGCCCTCGGGTAAAGCAATTTCGGTTCAACGACCTAGTCTTCAACTCACGACGAATTTTAAATATCAAATTTTTAACTTAATGGAATAAAGTAAATTTTTTGTTTTTAAATTCACACCAAACTTAAATTTAAAATGCATAAAATTAAAAATTCATATAATATCATTAATATTTTTATACATTAATTTTACAAACTTATATTAAAAATATTAATTTTTAAAATATTTAAAAACTTAAATATATTGGTTTTAAAAAATTTACAATATTAATTTTAAAAACATGGTAAAGATAAAATTAAAAATCTTTTTGGTCTTTTATCCCACTTTAATCAATCAAATATTATCAAAAATATACGCCCCTCTTTTCGGTAAAGTAATTTCGGCTAAATTACCTAGTTTTACTCCTGATGAATTTCTGAAATATTTTAGATTGATTGATTAAAGATATTTATACCTTAAGAATAAACGGTAATTTCGCAGTGATGTAATAAATTTTTGTATGATATCAATAATTTCGGTTTCGCATACCTAATTTTATTGAATACCAATTTAATACTTTATAGCGAACGATTCAGCGTTTATTATCAAAAGGTTAAAAGCAATAAAATAAAATAAAAATAAAAACTGTACATACTTACCTGTGAGATAGAATTCTCAGAGACCTGCTTTAGTCGACTCATAGGAGAGTCGTGTGATTTGGTTCTCCATAGCTACGTAAGCGTAACCTCGATTTTTCAATATCTTTTCTTCTAAACATATAAACGGTCCTTCTCTGCATAGAGTAACAAATTTGGTATTTGAATATGTTTGATTATTTGAACATTTACCTTCGTGTGACCATTTTCCGCATTTATAACATCTTTCAATCGTTGCGGATTTTGATTTTCCTTTACCAAAATGTATCTTATGATGATCTTTCCTGAGTTCTTTTCTTACTCCGTCCATTTTTTCTCTTATGAATGATACCAGTTCACTCGAAAGTGTATCATTATTACGTTTAGTAATCACAGCGTGTAGCATTAGACCATGGTTCAGATCAAAGGAATTCTTCATCTCGTAAAACCTAAAAAAAATAAAAATTCAGAATGGGGGAAGAAGACTAGTTCTTTAGGGTCTGCTAGGGAAAGACCATTCGGATTCCATTCTCGGAAACTACACGAAAACAGAAAATCTAACTCTAACATAAATACATATTACCTTTAAAAGACTTGATTCTCCCCACACTTAGTTAGCTGTGGTGTCGAAATTGTGATTAACTTCGTTTTCAATTGGACTATCAATAACTTGTATATCTTTGACTTTTGCTTCAATCCATTTGTTGATTTCCTCCGTAACTTTCACAAATTCAACTAACATCGCCTTTTCTTTAAGCGATAAATTGGATACTAATCGGTTACATAACTTAAAGTTTCCCTTAATCCTAGTATCGTGAATCCGTTTATAAAGTTTCTTCGTTGAACTGTTAAAAACGGGTTCATCTAATTTCATATCATCAATAGGGTTCTTTGTTTTTGGATCATCATTAAGTGTTTCTTCATCTTCCCCACACTTAGGCGTTTTTATTGGTTTAACAGTTTTGGTTGGTGGAGATCTAAACTTTCGGTTCACAAAGGTGACCGATTTATCACCATCCCTAAGTGTCATTCTACCTTCTCTTACATCAATGAACGCCTCGGTGGTTGCTAAAAATGGGCGACCTAAAATTAGAGGAATATCAAGGTTTTCCTCCATATTAATAACTATGAAGTTTGCAAAAAAGGTCAAACTTCCCACGTTAACAAGTAAATTATTTGCTATTCCAATCGGGTGTTTAATGGTTAGGTCAAATGATTAAACACCTATTTTGGTTGGTTTTAAGTTACCCATACCTAATCTTTTGTATAAGGAAAGAGGCATAATATTTGCACGTGCTCCTAAATCTGCGAGTCCATTATATATAGCACCATCATTAAGCAAGCAAGAAATGATAAATTCGCCCGGGTCTCCTACTTTAGTAAGTCGAGTTGGTTTGTAAACCTTTTCCGGGTGTTCTTTTCTTGGTTCTTTCACTTCTATTTGAACTTCTTTTTCTTCATTTCTTGGAATGGGAGGTTTATATAGGAATTCTTCTTCATCACTCCAATTTGAATCCTCCATATTTTCCAATTTTGATTTTTCATATGTTGTTGATAACATATTTATGTTTTCATTTTGAGGGTTTTCTTGAGTGGTGAAATTATGATTGACTTCATTGTCAACTTCCATCGGACCATGTATGTAATGTTTAACTCTGTGACCATTAACTTTAAATTCAATCCCATTTGAATTTATTAACTCTATTGTTCCGTATGGGAAAACTCTTTTGACTATGAATGGTCCAGACCATCTTGATTTCAATTTTCCCAGAAATAGCTTGAATCGTGAATTGAAAAGAAGAACTATGTCTCCTTCTTTAAATTCTTTTGAACTTCTGATTCTTTTATCATGCCATTTCTTCGTTCTTTCTTTATAGATTAACGAATTTTCGTATGCTTCATGTCTTAATTCTTCTAATTCGTTTAGTTGACTTAATCGTAGATGTCCGGATTCATGTAAATCAAGATTACATGTCTTCAAAGTCCAAAATGCTTTGTGTTCAATTTCTAATCGTAGATGTCCGGATTCTAATATGAGAGGAACTCGAGAATCTTCTTCCATGTCTAGAATAACAAAATCTACTGGAAATACTAAAGTACCAACTTTAACTAGCATGTTCTCCATTATCCCTCTAGGATATTTTACTGATCGATCGGCTAGTTGTATACTTATTCTTGTTGGTTTTAATTCTCCAAGGTCTAGTTTAGCGTATAGTGAATACGGCATTAAATTTATACTAGCACCTAAATCTGCCAATGCTTCTATTGAACTAAGACTACCCAGAAAACATGGAATCGTGAAACTTCCTGGATCTGATAATTTTTCTGGTATCTTATTCAACAGCACTGCAGAACAATTAGCATTCATAGTAATAGCCGAGAGTTCTTCCATTTTCTTTCTATTTGTGATTAGATCTTTCAGAAATTTAGCATATCTAGGCATTCCTGAAATCACATCAATGAAAGGAAGATTAACATTTATTTGTTTAAACATATCCAAGAATTTGGATTGCTCGACTTCAAGTCTTTCTTTTCTCATTTTACTCGGGTAAGGAAGTGGTGGTTGGTATGGTTTAACATAAGGTTTTGCCTTAACTGTGTTATCTTCATTAACCTTTTCAACTACCGGTTCTTTTTCCTTATCTTGTTCAGATTGTGGTTCTTGTGGAGTAGGAATAGAGTCATCAGAAATTATAGGCATTTCAGGTGGTTTAAGTGTAATACCACTTCTTGTGGTAATGGCTTTAGCTATTTCATTCCGGGGGTTAGCATTTGTATCGCTAGGTAGATTTCCCGGTTTTCTTTCACCTATCAACCTTGCTAGGTTGCTCACTTCTTGTTTCAAATTTTGAATAGAAGCTTGTTGATTTCTGAATGTTTGAGCATTTTGTTCATTCGTTTGTTTCTGAGATGTGAAAAATTGAGTTTGAGATTCAACTAGCTTCGGCATCATATCTTCAAAATTTGGCTTTTTATCATCGGTTTGTGGTGGTTTATTTTGAAAAATATGTCTTTGCTGATTGTAAGTATTGTTGGATACTTGTTGATTGCTAGGACCTTGTTAGTTGTTGTATGGAACATTTCGGTTATAATTCTGATTTTGATTGTAAATTGGTCTTGGCGGTTGATAATTATTCTGATAATTATTTCCAGGCCTTTGGTTCATGTATGAAACATTCTCTCTTTGTTCCATTGTTTGTTCAATACTGAGACAATCTTTTGTCAAATGTGGTCCTCCACACTGCTCACAACTAATTCGTATTGAGTGAATACCTTTAGTCATCTTTTCCATTCGTCTCTCGACAGCATCTATCTTTGCAGAAATGGAATCAAAGTCATGGCTAGAATCGGCTCTAGTTGCTTTAGATGATCTAACGATATCTTTTTCTTGGTTCCACTCATGTGAGTGGGAAGCAGGGCTATCAATAATTTTGTAAGCGTCAGTTGTGGTTTTCTTCATAATGGAACCACCAGCTGCTATATCGATGTCTTTTCTTGTAGTGATGTCGCATCCTTGGTAGAATATTTGTACTATTTGATAAGTGTCTAAACCATGTTGCGGACATCCTCTCAATAACTTTCCAAATCTTGTCCACGCCTCATATAGAGTTTCATTTGGTTTTTGTGTGAACGTAACAATTTCTCCTTGAAGTCTTACGGCTTTAGATGCCGGAAAGAATTGTTTAAGAAAATTTTCAACTAAGACATCCCATGTATCAATCGCCCCTTCAAGTAATGATTCTAACCAATCTTTGGCTTCTCCCTTTAAAGTCCAGGGAAATAACATGAGATATATCTGTTCATCCTCCACTTCTCTGATTTTGAATAAAGTACAAATCCTATTAAAGGTACGAAGATGTTCATTTGGATCTTCCTTCGGTGCACCACTAAATTGGCATTGATTAGTTACCATGTGTAGGATTTGTCCTTTGATTTCATAATCTGGTGCATTAATATCTGGTTGAGTAATTGCTTGACCTTGGCCAGTACTATAACGACCCTCATTTTTCCATTATATATATATATATATATATATATATATATATATATATATATATATATATATATATATATATATATATATATATATATATATATATTTTTTTTTATATATACCCAAACAATTCTCACAATCTTCTCTCTACAACAATCTCTCCCTCTCCCTCTCCTTTGGCTCACAGCACTCGAAACAGACCACGCGCGTACAAGAAAATAACGAAAGGAATGATATTTCACTTTTAATAATTATTTTATGTAAATATTATGTTTTAAACATACTTTCAATTTATTAGAATTTATATAGATTAAAAACGCGAGAAATTGATGTTTAACGTTCTGGTTCGCGTTTTCGGTTAACGACACTCGATGGATTGCACAATACTTAAACTACCTAGACAAAATAAAGCCCAAGGAGCCTTCTTCCAGCCTCTAGGCCGAAAACCACAAGAAGGGGGCTTTCTTTGATTTATTTTGGGCTATTACTTCTCCTAGTGTCCATTTAACCTTGATTAGGGCCCAAAAGCTAACCCTTAAAACCCCTAACTAGAGAAATACACTCATTTATCCTCCCTTAACCCTAACCCACAAAATTTGCAGCCACATATCATCATCTTCATCGTCAATCATCATCACCATCATTCTCCATTCAATTTTGATTGTTTGCTTTTGCGTTCTACACGAAAGTGCTTCCTTTGATCGTCCTCTACACGCTAGTACTAATTGATTGTGTTTATAAGGTATAATTGAAAACCCTAATATTATTAGATCTGATTTTTATTCAATTACATAGTGTAATCAAGTCTAGTGCTCAATTGATGATGTTTTGTGTTATCGTTTATCGTTTAATTGATCAATCGTTGTTGTTGCATGAAAAACGAATTTGAATCTTGTGAATCTGATTATATGAGTTTATGTACTGATCATATAATGTATATAGATGGATAGATCTCGAAAAATTAATAAATTTGGACTTTGGATTTGCATGATTTCGTTACCGGATGCTTAAGTTATGATTAATCGAAGTTTCGCTAGGGTTTCACATGTAATCCGAATTTTCTGAGTTGCATGCTTTGTGTTTTAGTTTATATAAAGTATACTACTGTATTCCTTGTGAAAATTTATGCAATTTATACTAAAGATTTGTGTCGAAAGATTATGTAATGCTTCCGATATGATAAAACGAAGATTGGTATTGTAAAGAATGTTGAATCTGTTTTTGAGTTTACATAAAAATTGCTAGAACGAATTAGGAATTTATTTAAACTTTGATCTTCTGGAATATGTTATTCTAAGTGTTCCTTGACATGTTTCATTTGTATGCGAACTTGCGAGAACGTGATTTACCATGAGTTATATGCTTCTCTTTGTGATGTGTTCGATTGGTGTTCAAAAACTGAAGGGTCTGTAATGTTTTGTGAAACTGTACAAATTTGCAAAATAAATGCTTCTTACTATTTTATCAATAAAATTTTGAGATGTTACGAGATGACACCAATTGGCCGTTCGTCAAATTCTATTTTCTATATTTTATGAAAAATGTTTAAAAACTGACGCACGAGCAGAAATTTCTGTAACGAACCTGAACTTGATCCTTTCTGATATTGGACTTTTGTTTATCGTATGAGCTTTGGCCAGACTTTTTGGAATCTATTTTAAGTGTAGTTATGATATGGAGTTGTTCATGATTTAATGATTTATGATCTATGAGCTATAGTTGGATCTTTCTACGACATACGAATTTCTAAGACATGCTTTAAGGTGCAAAAGTGCAATATGCTTAATTATGACTTGTAAAGTGATACTTGGCCTAGGTTTGACTTATTGATCATGTTTGTATGACCTAATGAGATGTTTGACTTTAGTTTACCACTTTGACCGAGTTGACTCTAGGGTTGACTTTGGTTGACTTGCTTGGATTAGTTGACTTTTACTTGTTCATTGAGTCAGTCTGAGCACTAGGACTTCGCGTACACTATGGGTTGACATTATGACCTATATGTGTATACTTAAGATGACCTATTTGACTAGGTTATATTGTTCGTGTAACGATCCTGGTTTTTCCAACGTTAACTAATAATTATTATTATTAATACTTGTGACTATACGAACGTATGTTATTACATTTACTTGTTGCCATGATTGACCGTACATGACTTTTGATTTCCCGAAATGTCTTTGTGACACGCGAAACTTTCACGAATAATATTTCAGAATATTATTTACATTCATGATTAGTTTATTAATCATTTTAATTAATTATGACTACTAGTTAATTACTTGGGCTCTTATTGGATTTATTTCTTAATTAATTGAACTTGGGCTTTTATTAGTGTTATGGACTCATGATATTGGACTTATAAGCCCACCCTACATCTTAATGGACTTAATTAGCCCAACACCCACGCAAGTATCACTTTGGAATTAAGCTAGTTAGTTAGTGCTTAAAGAATCAAGTCACATGGTACTTACAACTAGTCCCCATACATGCAACTATAAGACAAAACATTTGAGCCAATACATGAAGCATTTAGTGGCCACCCTCCCCCTTTTGTGGCTCTCAAGACCCACGGCCATAATGGCCTTGGGGAGTGCTTTTGACCATCAAACTTTGCTACTTATTACTAGTTTTCTCTCATGCTTCATTCATTCCAAAAACAAACTCTTACTTGCAACTATCTTTTCTCTCATTTTCTCTCCATTCTTGTAAGTAACTTGAGTTTCTTCTTCCTCTTTTCCTCTTGTAAAAACCGTAGCATAAGCTACTAAAATCATCATCATCTTTTGTTCTTTATTGTTACTTAATTCCTTGTTGTTGTTGTTAGTTGTTGTTTACTTACTTGTTATCTTAATTATTACTTACTTATCAAGAATCAAACTTATTAGTTTATTCTTCATTTATCTTGTATTTACAAGAACATGCAAGAGCTTAAAATTTCTAGTTATGCTCTACATTTAATGTTTTGAAAGATGAAAGTTCATGGTTGTAACTCATACTTGTAATTCATGTTTGTAAACTTAAAGTTTACATTCTTAAAGACCAAACTTTGGTTGAATCTTTAAAAGTATGAAACCCATGAACTTACTACTTGTGTAATTAGTTTATTTCTTCATTTGTTCATATATTAAAATCGTGATTTTGGTTGTAGATGGTCAAGTGTTACAAGTTAACTTTGATCTCATTTTTCTTGAACTAAAGATTAACTTTAAAAGGTTCAAGAACATAAAATTTACTTAATAACTTTAGATCAAGACTTTTGGGTTTTGGATCTTCAAGATCAAACTAATCACTTAAGATCTTGATTAGTTAGTTTATTTTCAAGTTTGTAGTACAATATTACTTTTCTAATTCATGCATGTGTTGAATCTATGATCTTGATGCAACTTTGGTTCATCAAACTTCATACAACTCTTAAGGGAGTTGTGCTTCATATCATAGACTTACACTAGTGTTATGATGGTCAAATCTTGGTTAAGATGATGCAAACACATCAACGAGTTGTACACTTGAAGTTATATGCATCAAGGATGAGAACCGTGATAAGCATCGAGTACCAAGAAACCACCAGAACCTACTGTTTTCTGTTTCTGTTTTCTGTTTACTGTTTTCTGGGTCAGACCCGAACACCTGGGCTACTGTAACTGCGATATTCAGTTATCTCTGTTCGAGTAGATAATTTTTCGTTTAGGACTCGTCTAAATCCGAGTTACGGTTTAGGATTTATGGCCCTCCGACCGTCACTATGTCCTTTTAACGTTGTGCAGAAAATTCTGACCTACTCGCACTTAAACCGTCGCCACAGTCAAACGAAGACGAGTTTGCCTCTGGAATTTTTACCACGACTAAAGGACTCATAGACAGAGCCATGGCCACTGGTCTCACCTTATTTCAGTAAGTATTGAGGCCGTGGTGACTGATCCAAGTCAGCCTTTGTTTTAAACTACTTTCATAAATGAAACTTACTTTACACCTTTTGTTTGATGATGAATGATGATGACCTTTAAGTCCTTATTTACTTACTTTTAAACCTATTGGGACAATTTACTGACTTAGTGATGTTTGACTTAGGTTAAGGACTTTCCGGACCTACATACTTGCTTACTTTCCGACTCAACTTAACTACTACTTTATCATTGTGAGTTATAGCATCCCTTTTTACTTTAACTATTCGGGACTGAGAATACATGCGCGTTTTATGTTTTATATACTAGGCACGAGTACTTAAAACTTATATATGTGTGGGTTATACAACAGCATAAACATTCCCTTTAGCTCGGTAACGTTTAGTCATTGGTTTTTGAACCGGTGAACACGAATCTTAGATATGGATCCATAGGGTTTGACATCCCCACTCGGGCTAGTCGCGCTAGCATTTAACGAGTGATTAATACTTCATAATCATACGCACTTGCCAAGTGTACTTTCACGGGGTATAAACGTTAAGTTAGTTACCAAGTGCCCACGGTTAAGCATATTGGTGTGTGCGAGGTGTACTAGGAAATAGTATTATTTTTACAACGAAATACTATTAAATACGATACAATTTTACACAAGATATTTATTTATTTATAGAATGGATATACCTAAACCTTGCTACAACACTTATAGGCAGTGTACCTAATCGTACAGTAGTGTAGTTTTTAGTAAGTCCGGTTCGTTCCATAGGGAAAATTAAACAAGCTTAACGCTATATTAGTTTTAATCTTATAAAAATACAAATATATATATATAAGTAATATTATTATTATAAAAGGGGGGGGGGTTTACCGTTTAATGACCGGTTTGTCAATTTTAAAACTTTAGTCGCAGTTAAAACCTAATGTAAAATATAAAAAAGTAAATATAACTTAATTTAAAGCGTAAACTAAATAACGATAATGAAATTGCGATAAAATAAAATTGCGATAATTAAAAGTGCAATTAAATACAATGACAATAAATAAAAGTGCGATAATTAAAAGTGCAATTAAATATGAAATAAAAGAATTATGCTTATTTAAACTTCCATAATCATGATGTTTGACGTGTTGATTTTTAGTTTATTCCCATGGGTTAATTATCCTTTGTCCTGGATTATTCGATATGTCCATACGAATTTGTCCATAATAGTCCATCAGTCATAATCATAAAGTGCGAAAGTCTTCGTCAAATTATTCTTATTCCCGAAGTCAAATATTCCAACTAATTGGGGATTCGAATTGTAACAAGGTCTTAATACATTGTTTAATGAATACACCAGGTTATCGACTGCGTGTAAACCAAGGTTTTACTACTTTGTTAACAATTACACCAATTACCCTTGAATGTAATCCACCCCTGTTTTAACAAGTCTATTAACTATTAATCCAGTTTCGTGTCCGGTAAAATGAACAATTATTGGTATTTATAGATATCCCGCTAACCGTACCCAGTCAAGCGTATGTGGTTATATATAAATACGTCAAATTATAAGTCTATATATTAAATTAACGAGGTATCGTTTAGTTAATATAAATCCCATTAATAGCCCATAGTCTAATTTCCACAAGTGTCGTTCTTTTGTCCAAACCTCAATTATGGTACAAAGCCCAATTACCCAATTTTAGTATTTAGCCCAACATCACGATTATTTCGGCATTAAATAAGCATAATAATAACTTAGCTACGAGACATTAATTTAAAAATAACATTAACCATAACTTACAGTGATTAAAAATAGCGTAGCATTACACGGATATAATTTTGACTTACACCCTTACAACATTCGCTAACATACCCTTATTATTAGAATTTAAAATTAAAATTAAAATTATAATATAAATATAAATATATATACGTGAGTGAGATAGAGAGATGGATGGATAAAGGTTAATATTTCGTTCGACAAACTACCTTTTTATAGCAATGTGGCCTGGATTTCAGGGCCATGCGATCGCATGGCTTTTGTGCCTCCAGGCCATGCGATCGCATGGTGGTAGGTATCAGCTCACACTTCTTTGTTTTCTTGTTTGCCGACGTTTATAATATATAATATATTATATAAATAATTTATATAATTATTTAAATATTATATTATATTCTTGTGCATAGTTGACTCATAATTTTTAGTCCGTTGCGTTGAGCGTTGAGAGTTGACTTTGGTCCTGGTTCCGAATTTTTGAACGTCCTTGCGTACAATTTAATATCTTGTATTTTGCGTTTTGCGTCTTGTACTCTTGTAATTTTGAGACGTTTCTTATCAATAATTGGAACCACTTTGATTGTACTTTGTACTTTTGAGCTTTTTGGTCGTTTGCGTCTTCAATTCGCCGAATCTGTCTTTTGTCTTCACCTTTTATTATTTAAACGAATATCACTTGTAAATAGGACAATTGCAACTAAAAGCTTGTCTTTCTTGAGGGATAATGCTATGAAATATATGTTCGTTTTTAGCATTATCAAATATTCCCACACTTAAGGGTTGCTTGTCCTCAAGCAATATAGTCTTGAAATAAAAATACTAGAATCACTTCTTTATTCTTCACACTTTGTACATCAGTGATTTCTATACGGCGGTATAAACAATGGTAGTAACGATGTGGTTTACAGTCCCACATGACTATAAAAATTTAGATCCTTAAGGAAATTGGATCTTTATGAAAACATTTGATCTTTTGAAAATTAAATCTAGCTTTTACCCTAGATAAGTTTTTCGGAATAACCCTTCACCGGTGTTTGCAAATTGTTTTTGTGGGTTTGGTGGGTTTCAGATTTGAAAAATTTAGCTCAAAACTTGTGGTTTTGTGTCACCCACTTGCTAACCTTGTATTGGGAAAGCAACACATCCAGAATACTTGCTCCGTATATTACCTTTCGATAAACTACCGTTCGGTTGTAAAGGAAAGCGTTGAACAAGCAACTGTTAAGGCAATGTCCCCTGACATGCTTTTAATTATGGTCTATAACGTGTCGGATGCATTTACTATCCTTGGTAGGAGCAATAGTAAAGCTCACCCTTATGGTTTTTCGGTTTGGCACAAGGTCCTGTCTTCGACCATACTATGCAACCACCATTCTTACGGTTGACACCCGATTTAGTTCAGGTGACCTAATGAATTCCAGGTGAATTCCTAGAATTTTACGTTCAATGGTAATGAACGCATTAAAAATGGGTTTTTCAGAAAACAAATCGGTTTGTAATTTTGATCAAAATATTTTCTCGTTCAAGCTCGAGTTTAGATATCATCGAATCCCATGAGTTTGTAATTCTCAATCTTTAAAGTCAATCTCAAGGATTGAGTAATATCAGTCTTAAAAGCTGATTTTTAATCTTTAAGGAGATTATCCTTTCTGGAGATCTGATTCATTAGTCTTATCCAGCTAATTTGTATGGCGTCCTCCCCATTTTACAAGACAAATCCTCTCATGGTTAGGATAAGTCTGACCACTTGGCGACCCTGTTTGATGCTGAGGTCCGTGGATTTCCAGCTGATTTTCGAGAAAACTTTTCAAATTTTTTCGTAGACTCTACAACTAGTCTGGACGACAACTTCATGACCTAAATCAAGAAGAGCGTTTCTTTTTCGGAAGACTTTACTTCCTTTTAATGATGGAGTTGATTCATCGTGTAGATCCATCTTTTCTTACAGTAAATCGGGTAAAACTGATTAAATTAGTCCAAAGCAAAAGTATCTTCAATTATTTGTTACAGAAATATGTGATATATGTTCAAACTAACTTGGTAAATTTTTCCCACACTTGGCTTTTTATTTTCTTTTATTTGCCTTTTTATTGTCCTCTATTCCATTTTAAATGAATTCTAACATTTTGATTTGTTTCTCAATTTATGTCATTTCCAAGGTAACAATAATTTCGGTGTTAACACTTATTTTTATAGTTCATAAATATGTATACACATGATTTTGAATTCATTTAATTGAAAATTTTGAAAATTTTTACTAGAATTGGGTAGTCAGTATATAAGACTAGGGCTGTTCTTTATTATCAGAGAGCACTAGATTCTAATACAACTACTGCGTTACTAGTATTTTTAATGGTAACCAAGTGTATAAATTTAAAAATTTTAAAAATCCAAAAGAATTTAACCCCTTCCTATACTTAAGATCTTGCAATGCCCTCATTTGCAAGAAATCAGTAACAATTTAAATTATTGAGGGTGATTAGCGTAGAAAAATGATTAAATTTTACCAAAGTTTCCAAACATATTGGCGTTTTTTGCTGAATGATAAATGGTGCACATCATTTGTTCATTCTGTCTTGTTGTTACATCACATTTGTTTTTCGTTTTGTCGTCAAAAGTATTAGCTTTTGCTGAACTTAATGCCAGTCTTTTAAAATGCGCTGTTTTACCCTGTTGTGTATAATTGACAATATACATACATACAAATATAAACAAGCATGTTAATTTGAAATGGGACTTAAAATCCCACTTTCAAATCTAATATGAAATATTAGTACAACATAATAAAAATATTAAACAATACATTAATGTATCACAATATCATATGTTTAAACATAAATAAATAGAAATAATAAATAATAAAAATCATAGAAATCACCAACAGAAACTAAATCAATCTGGATAGGGGTTCCAGTTCATGTCATCGTCCGAGTTCCATGCTTGGTGATAGGTGTACCGGTAGGCCTGGTTAGGGTCGTAGAGAGTATATGGTGGTCTCATCTCGGGCTGGTGTGGAGGATAGTAAGCGGGTCGGGTTGGAACGTAGTGATCCTGAGGTGACAGCCGGCTCATAATCTGACGCTGATGATAGTCCCATCTATCATGCTGTCGTTGCCTGAAATGCTCGTAATCATTCCGGGCTTGCCACTACTCTATCCGACGAAATCTCTCCGCGTTTGTCATATCTACCTCATCTATATGCTGGTAGACATCAGTCATAGCCTCCCGAATGACATCCCTAATGTCATCCGCTTCCTCCATTTCCTCGTCTGATCCTCTCTCTACCTGTGGATGACTACCCTCATAGGGTATTGCCTGGTTGCGTCTACTCTTCAATACCTTAGCACCCACATAAACCTTCAATCCTAAAGGCTCAACCTGTTCCCTACATTCCAAAAGTGGACCCCCTTGATCCTTATCTACACCTAAATACTCTCCAATGAGAGTAACAAAAATACCTCCTCCAATAATCCCCCCTTCCTGTATTCCTTCAACCATCTTAGATAAATAAAAACCAACACGGTAAGGGATATTAACAAAGCCTCTTGGGTCTCGAATACACTTTAGGTAAAATAAATCATGTAAGGTCAATTTTTCCTTGTTGTGACCTCTCTGTGTAATCGAGTTAGCCAAAAATCTATGAATTATACGAAGCTCGGCTTTGTTAATATGTAAGTAGGAGTGTTTTCCTCCCAGTGTAAAAACATTATAGTTTGACATACGCCTCCAGATAACGTTCGCGTCAAAATTCCTATCTACCCTTTCACCACGATAAATCAAATTCATACAATCGGGTAGTAGCAATTCACTAGGAGTATAAATCTGTAATGCCCTGGCCAAGTATAAACCTAAGAAAACTTCTATCATCTAACCTATCTACATCTACATTTAATGTTATAGTACTCATCAGCTCAACACACCATTCCTTATATACAGGCCTACAAATGGTGAATAGACATTCCCAATCGAGAAAAGAAGAACTGCCATACCTTTGGATCAGATGGAGTCTAACTCGGTTAGCTAGTTGGACTCTTTCCAAAGGATCCCAATCGATTACTCTTGGCACCTCTACATTTTTCGGTAGCAGTTTGAATTTGTTACTTTGATATGATGGGTAATCTCTCCAGCTTCTATCGAATCTCAGATTAGGATGCAACGTGTGTTCAGGAATTGTTGGGTATTCTACTGGTGGACGCATCGGAAATACTGTGAAGGCATCAACAAATTGTAGCGGATCATAATAAGGTACGTGTTGATCAGGCTGTTGTTGTGGTTCCTGTTGTTGTTTCGGTTCAGGTTCATATTGCATTTTAGGTTCAGGTTCTGGAGCAGGTCGTCTAGATGATGATGATGAACCTCCAGTATCAGTATTAGTAAATCTCTGCAAAATACATTAAACACAAAATTTGTGCATCCAAATATGCATTAGTGTTAGCAAAATAACAAATTAACATAATTACAATAACTTGTTAAATCAAAATTAAACTTATACACATTTTCACAATTTTAACAATTCTACACTTTTTTCAAATAAGCATATATGATAATATATACAAAGTTCATAAACATTTAACTCAAATAACATGTCAAAATAGTCATTAGTAGCAATTAAACAAGTCTTAAATGGCAATTATATCAAATTTATCAAGTTCATGAATTTTAGACTTAAAAAGTCTACTTTAATCTCCAAAAATCATGTTTATGATCAAAGTTTGGATCATTTAACTACCTAAACATGTTACACTACTTAATTTAGCAATAATTCATGACAAAAATTGGCCATAACCTGTTTATATCAAAAAGCCCCAAATTGCTCAAGAACACAAACCCTAGATTTCTAAAAATTTTGAATTTTTTGGCTTCAAATCATGTTAAATAGCATCAATCTAGGTTATACATGCATAAAATACTAACAATTTAACTCTAATTATACTAGAAATTAACAAAATCAAATTAGGTAAATTATAGCTCAAGAACACTAAAAATCAAATTTAAAGAGGTTTAGGAGTGAAATTGTTACCCTTTTTGATAAACTCCTTATCAAATTCATGTTTAGAGCGGATTGTAGCAAGAAATTTGGTGAATTTTGGTGAAAAAATGATGAAATTTGAGAGAGTTTTGGGAGAGTTTTCGTGTATTGTGTGTGTGTTGTGGTGAAGAGCAGAGCTCACTGGAATTTTGTTCCTGAGCTGAAATCCAGCCTCATGTGATCGCATGAGGTTGCAGTGCAAACCCCATGCGATCGCATGAGGTTCGGGTACAGTGATTTTCACTTTTTTTTATATAAAAATCTTATAACTTTTAAAACATATGATTAACTTAAATTTTAAAAATTTGTTTCTTTTTAGGATGAGGGCGTTTCGGATCGTTGTCCTAGTCCGTCCCTCGACAAAATTTTAAAATTTGTCATTTTTAAGCGCGGTTTTAGAAGTAAAGATTTTTGGGTTTTTCAAATATATTTGGCTTACTTTAATCTAATAAGATTAAAAATAATGATAATAAAAGTTCTCGTCCCTCCCTTGGGTAGAGCAATTTCGGTTCATCGACCTAGTTTTCAACTCACGACGAATTTTAAAAATCATATTTTTAACTTAACGAAATAAAGTAAATTTTTGTTTTTAAATTCACACCAAACTTAAATTTAAAATGCATAAAATTAAAAATTCATATTAGTAATATTAAAAATTCATACCAAATTTATATTATATTTTTATTTTTATACATACAAACTTATATTAAAAATATTAATTTTTCAAATATTTACAAATTTAAATATATTGATTATAAAAAGTTTATAATATTAATTTAATATTTATATATTAATTTTAAAAACAAAGTAAAAATAAAATTAAAAATCTTTTTGGTCTTTTATCTCACTTTAATCAATCAAATATTATCAAAAATATACGCCCCTCTTTTCGGTAAAGTAATTTCGGTTCCATAACCTAGTTTAACTCATGACGAATTTTTGAAATATTTTGGGTTGAATGATTAAAGATATTTATACCTTAAGAATAAAAGGTAAATTTCGCAGTGATGTAATAAATTTTTGTATGATATCAATAATTTCGGTCGCAAGACCTAATTTTATCGAATACAAATTTAATACTTTATAGCGAACAAATTAGCATTTATTATTAAAAGGTTCAAAGCAATAAAAATAAAAATAAAATCTGTACAAACTTACCTGTGAGATAGAATTCTCAGTGACCTGCTTTAGCCTACTCATAAGATAGTCGGACTAATTAGTTTTCCATAGCTATATAGGCGTAACCTCGAGCATTCAATGTTTTTTCTTCGAAACATATGAACGGCCCATCTCTGCATAAAGTAACGAATTCGGTATTGGAATATGTCTGATTCGTTGAGCATTTTCCTTCGTGTGACCATTTTCCGCATTTGTGACATCTTTCAAGGTGTCGTGCTCTTCTTTTCGCTGCGGATTTTGATTTTCCTCTACCAAACTGTAACTTATTATTTTCGTTCCTGGATTCTTTTCTTACTCCGTCCAATTTACCTCTGATTAATGATACCAATTCACTTGGAATGGTGTCATTATTACGTTTAGTGATCAAAGCGTGTAGCATTAGACTATGGTTTAGTTCACATGAAGTCTTCATCTCGTAAAACCTAAATAAAAATAAAAATTCAGAATGGGGGGAGAAGACTAGTTCTTTAGGGTCTGCTAGGGAAAGACCATTCGGATTCCATTCTCGAGAACTACACGAAAACAGAAAATCTAACTCTAACAGAAATACATATTACCCTAAAAAGATTCGAACCTCCCCACACTTAGTTGAAATTGTGATTAACGTTATTTTCAATTGGATCATCAACAACTTATATATCTTTGAATTTTACTTCAATCCATTTGTTGATTTCCTCCGTAACTTTCACAAGTTCAACTAACATCGCCTTTTCTTTTGGCGATAAATTGGATATTAATCGGTTACATAACTTAAAGTTTCCCTTAATCCTAGCATCGTGAATCCATTTATAAAGTTTCTTCGTTGAACTGTTAAAAACGGGTTCATCTAATTTCTTATTATCAACGGAGTTCTTTGTGATTGGATCATCATTAAGTGTTTCTTCATCTTCCCCACACTTATTCGTTTTTATTGGTTTAACAGTTTTGGTTGGTGGAGATCTAAACTTTCGGTCACAAAGGTGATTGATTTATCACCATCCCTAAGTGTCATTCTACCTTCTCTTACATCAATGAATGCCTCGGTGGTTGTTAAAAATGGGCGACCTAAAATTAGAGGAATATCAAGGTTTTCCTCCATATTAATCACTATGAAGTTTGCAACAAAGGTCAAACTTCCCACGTTAACAAGTAAATTATTTGCTATTCCAGCCGGGTGTTTAATGGTTAGGTCAAATGATTGAACACCTATTTTGCTTGATTTTAATTTACCCATTCCTAATCTTTTGTATAAGGAAAGAGGCATAATATTTGCACTTGCTCCTAAATCTGCGAGTCCATTATATACAGCACCATCATTAAGCAAGCAAGAAATGATAAATTCACCCGGGTCTCCTGCTTTAGTAAGTCGAGTTGGTTTGTAAACCTTTTTCGGGTGTTCTTTTCTTGGTTCTTTCACTTCTATTTGAACTTCTTGTTCACATTTTTCTTCATTTTTTGGAATGGGAGGTTTGTATAAGAATTCTTCTTCATCACTCCATTTTGAATCCTCCCTATTTTCCAATTTTATTTTTCATATGTTGTTGATAACATATTTATGTTTTCATTTTGAAGATTTTCTTGGGTGGTGAAATTATGATTGACTTTATTGTCAACTTCCATCGGACCATGTATGTAATGTTTAACTCTGTGACCATTAACTTTAAATTCAATCCCATTTGAATTTATTAACTCTATTGTTCCGTATGGGAAAACTCTTTTGACTATGAATGGTCCAGACCATCTTGATTTCAATTTTCCAGGAAATAGCTTGAATCGTGAATTGAAAAGAAGAACTCTGTCTCCTTCTTTAAATTCTTTTGAACTTCTGATTCTTTTATCATGCCATTTCTTCGTTCTTTCTTTATAGATTAACGAATTTTCGTATGCTTCATGTCTTAATTCTTCTAATTCGTTTAGTTGACTTAATCGTAGATGTCCGGATTCATGTAAATCAAGATTACATGTCTTCAAAGCCCAAAATGCTTTGTGTTCAATTTCTACTTCAAGATGACATGCTTTTCGGTAAACGAGTTTAAAAGGTGTGGTTCCAATTGGAGTTTTGTATGCTGTTCTAAAAGCCCAGAGTGCATCCTCCAATTTCATGGACCATTCCTTCGGATTTGATCCTATGGTTTTCTCTAGAATATGTTTTAATGCTCGGTTGGTATTTTCAACTTGTCCACTTGTTTGTGGATGATAAGCAGTGGAGATTTTATGAGTTACTCCATATCTTTTGAGAACTTTCTCAAGTTGATTGTTACAAAAATGAGTACCCCGATCACTTATTAAAGCT
Organism: Rutidosis leptorrhynchoides; assembly: GCF_046630445.1. NCBI lineage: Eukaryota > Viridiplantae > Streptophyta > Magnoliopsida > Asterales > Asteraceae > Rutidosis > Rutidosis leptorrhynchoides. Next base: position 66,319,752 of record NC_092342.1, read on the forward strand.
TTCGGTGTTCCAAACCTAGCAAAAAGACGTTTTAAAAAGTTGACTACAACTCGTGCATCTTTAGTTGGGAGAGCTTGTGCTTCCGCCCATTTAGATACATAATCAATGGCAACGAGAATGTAGAGATTATTATGAGATTTTGGAAATGGACCCATAAAGTCAATACCCCAAATGTCAAATACTTCACATACTTGAATGACATTTTGTGGCATTTCATCACGTTGACTTATTTTTCGGCCCTTTGACAAGCATCACAGGATTTGCAAAGAAGGTGTGCGTCTTTGAAAATTGTAGGCCAATAGAATCCAGCATCGTAAACTTTTCTTGCTGTGAGCTGAGGCCCATAATGCTCTCCTGTTGGTCCTGTGTGACAATGGTTTAAGATTTGACTAGCTTCATCTCCGAATACACATCGGCGTATTATTCCATCGGGACAACTTTTAAACAAATGTGGATCTTCCCAGAAATAGTATTTTATATCACTAAAGAATTTCTTTCATTTTTGGTACGATAATCCTTTTTCAAGGAATCTACATACTAAGTAGTTTGCATAGTCTGCAAACCATGGAATTTCATTATAATCTATCTTTAATAGATATTCATCAGGAAAGTTGTCTTGTATGGCCGATTCATTTAGAACTTCTAATTCAGGATTTTCAAGACGAGAAAGATGATCAGCAGCGAGATTTTCTGCTCCCTTTTTATCTTGGATTTCAATATAAAACTCTTGTAAGAGTAAGATCCAACGGATTAATCGTGGTTTAGCATCTTGTTTCAAAAATAGGTATCTAAGAGCAGAATGGTCGGTATAGACCACCGTTTTAGCTAGAACGAGATATGAACGAAATTTGTCGAAAGCAAAGGCAATAGCAAGGAGTTCTTTTTCAGTAGTTGTGTAATTTGTTTGTGCTTCTTGTAACGTCTTACTAGCATAATAAATAGGTTGAAATCGTTTTTCAATCCTTTGTCCTAAAACGGCTCCCATTGCAAAATCACTTGCATCGCACATAAGTTCGAATGGTAGATTCCAATTTGGAGTTATCATGATAGGCGCATTAGTGAGTTTCTCTTTAAGAATATTAAAAGATTTGATACATTCATCTTAAAAAGATAAATGGAGCATCCTTTTCTAGAACTTTATTCATAGGAGTGGCAATTTTAGAAAAATCTTTTATGAAACGTCGGTAAAAACCGGCATGCCCTAGAAAACTCCTAACTCTTCTAACATTGGTGGGATGTGGAAGTTTAGCAATTACATCTACTTTAGCTCTATCCACTTCAATTCCTTCCTTTGAAATTTTATGACCAAGAACGATGCCTTCTTTAACCATGAAATGGCATTTCTCCCAATTAAGAACTAGATTTGATTGTTCGCATCTAATAAGCATTCGTTCAAGATTAACTAGACATGATTCAAAAGTATCACCGAAGACTGAAAAGTCATCCATGAAAACTTCCATGCATTCTTCTATCATGTCGTGAAAAATCGCCATCATGCGCCTTTGAAAGGTTGCAGGGGCGTTGCAAAGTCCAAATGGCATGCGCTTATAAGCAAAAGTACCATAAGGGTACGTGAATGTGGTTTTCTCTTGGTCCTCGGGTACTATTGGAATTTGAAAATATCCGGAAAAACCATCAAGAAAACAATAGTAACTATTTCCGGCTAATCTTTCTAACATTTGATCAATGAAAGGTAAGGGAAAGTGATCTTTTCTGGTGGCGTCATTTAATTTTCTATAATCAATACAAACACGCCATCCTGTTACAGTCCTAGTAGGAATAAGCTCATTTTTCTCATTTGTGATGACAGTCATGCCACCCTTCTTAGGTACGCATTGAACTGGGCTTACCCATGGACTATCAGAAATTGGATAAATTAAACCTGCATCTAGCAGTTTAATAATTTCTTTCTTAACAACATCTTGCATATTAGGATTTAGTCTTCATTGGCATTGCACATACGTTTTATGACCTTCTTCCATAAGGATTTTATGTGTGCAATACGAAGGACTTATTCCTTTAATATCATGAATTTTCCATGCAATAGCTGGTTTATGAGCTTTTAACACAGAAATGAGTTGAGATTTTTCATTTTCAGTAAGAGAAGACGATATTATTACAGGTAATTCAGATTCACCATGTAAATAAGCATATTCTAAATGGTTTAGAAATGGCTTTAACTCTAATGTCGGTGGTTCTTCTATCGATGATTTATATCGATATCTGTCTTCTTCTTTTAGCATTTGAATTTCTTCTGTTGTTGGCTCATATCCATTAGCCATAAGTGTAGCTAACATTTCAGTTTCATCAATTGGTTCAGTTCCTTCTCCTAAAGAACATTCTCTTGTTCCTTGTAATTCTGGAAATTCTTCTAACAATTCTGCATGTGATTCTATAGTTTGAATATAATAACATGTATCATCTGCAGATTGCGGTTGTTGCATTGCTCTATCAACTGAAAAGGTAACACTCTCGTCCTCTATACTTAGGGTCAGTTTCTTACCAAACACGTCTATTATTGCTTTGGCCGTGTTTAAGAATGGTCTTCCTAAAATGAGAGGTACTCGAGAATCTTCTTTCATGTCCAGAATAACAAAATCTACTGGAAATACTAAAGTACCAACTTTAACTAGCATGTTTTCCATTATCCCTCTAGGATATTTTACTGATCGATCGGCTAGTTGTATACTTATTCGTGTTGGTTTCAATTCTCCAAGGTCTAGTTTAGCGTATAGTGAATACGGCATTAGATTTATACTAGCACCTAAATCTGTCAATACTTCTATTGAACTAAGACTACCCAGAAAACATGGAATTGTGAAACTTCCTGGATCTGATAATTTTTCTGGAATCTTATTCAACAGTACTGCAGAACAATTAGCATTCATAGTAACAGCCGAGAGTTCTTCCATTTTCTTTCTATTTGTGATTAGATCTTTCAGAAATTTAGCATATCTAGGCATTCCTGAAATCACATCAATGAAAGGAAGATTTACATATATCTGTTTAAACATATCCAAGAATTTGGATTGCTCGGCTTCAAGTCTCTCTTTTCTCATTTTACTCTGGTAAGGAAGTGGTGGTTGGTATGGTTTAACATAAGGTTTAGCCTTAACTGTGTTATCTTCATTAACCTTCTCAACTACCAGTTCTGTTTCCTTATCTTGTTCAGACTGTGGTTCTTGTGGAGTAGGAATAGCTTCATCAGAAATTACAGGTATTTCAGGTGGTTTAAGTGTAATACCACTTCTTGTGGTAATGGCTTTAGCTGTTTCATTCCGGGGGTTAGCATTTGTATCACTAGGTAGACTTCCCGGTTTTCTTTCACCTATCAACCTTGCTAGGTTGCTCACTTCTTGTTCCAGATTTTGAATAGAAGCTTGTTGATTTCTAAATGCTTGAGCATTTTGTTCATTGGTTTGTTTCTGAGATGTGAAAAATTGTGTTTGAGAATCAACTAGCTTCGACATCATATCTTCTAAATGTGGCTTTTTATCATCGGTTTGTGGTGGTTTGTTTGATTGTAAGTATTGTTGGATACTTGTTGATTGCTAGGACCTTGTTGGTTGTTGTATGGAACATTTCGGTTATAATTCTGGTTTTGATTGTAGTTTGGTCTTGGCGGTTGATAATTATTCTGATAATTATTTCCAGGCCTTTGGTTTATGTATGAAACATTCTCTCTTTGTTCCATTGTTAGTTCAATACTGAGACAATCTTTTGTTAAATGTGGTCCTCCACACTGCTCACAACTAATTCGTATTGAGTGTATATCCTTAGTCATCTTTTCCATTCGTCTCTCGACAGCATCTATCTTTGCGGAAATGGAATCTAAATCATGGCTAGAATCGGCTCTAGCTGCTTTAGATGATCTAACGATATCTTTTTCTTGGTGCCACTCATGTGAGTGGGAAGCAGTGTTATCAATAATTTTGTAAGCATTAGTTGCGGTTTTCTTCATAATGGAACCACCAGCTGCTATGTCTATGTCTTTTCTTGTAGTGATGTCGCATCCTTGGTAGAATATTTGTACTATTTGACAAGTGTCTAAACCATGTTGCGGACATCCTCTCAATAACTTTCCAAATCTTGTCCATGCCTCATATAAAGAATTGTTTAAGAAAATTTTCAACTAAAACGTCCCATGTATCAATCGCCCCTTTAGGTAACGATTCCAACCAATCTTTGGCTTCTCCCTTTAAAGTCCAGGGAAATAACATGAGATATATCTGTTCATTCTCCACTTCTCGGATTTTAAATAGTGTATAGATCCTATTAAAGGTACGAAGATGTTCATTTGGATCTTCCTTCGGCGCACCACTAAATTGGCATTGATTTGTCACCATGTGTAGAATTTGTCCTTTGATTTCATAATCTGGTGCATTAATATCAGGTTGAGTAACTGCGTGACCTTGGCCAGTGCATTTAGCTCTCATATCAGGTTGAGTAATTTGTCCTTTGATTTCTCCATAATTGAATTTGTTGAATCTGAATCACTATAGGATTCTGATTTAATGGTTGGTTCCTCGACAATCTCCGTTTGAATAATTGGTGGTTCCGGAGGAAAGATTAATGGTTCAGGATCTCTGAATTGTCCCTGAATATTCTCTGGATTCTCAATTGTGAGGTCGGGTTCAAACAATGGATTATCGAAAATTTGAATTGGAGTACTTGGTCGACTGGATGACGATTCTAAAGAAAAATCAACAGCGACAATATTTGCTAGATGTCTTGATCGAGTTACAGGTGGTGAACGTACAAAAGGTGGTGAACGTTTTGCTCGGTGCATTCACTGAATATCCTATTAGTTATAAAAATAAGAAAAATTATATAAGTTATTAAATTAATAGACTTTTCTGATTTTGCCCACGTTTCGAATAGCCAAAAGATGCAGCAGAGGGGCAGGATTCGTTTGGTCTCAATATAATTGAGTACTGTTTGGCTCCAATAACCCGGTCCACGTACAAATCCAACTATTACTACGAATCAGAAAATGGATGTCTATCAATTTAACCACTTAAAATAATTTTTCGTTTAAATTTAAAGAAATTTTAGATAAGAAATAGAAAAAATATAAATCCTAAAAACTAGAATGTCGAGAAATAAGAAAGAAAAAGAGTGCGTCGGAAAACGTCGAAAAATAAAAGGCGTCGAAAAATAAAAATAAGAAAGTAGCGCGTCGAAACTTAAAAAGGAACTAAAAACTAAGAATTAAAAGTTGCGTCTAAAAATATTAAAACTTAAAAGAAAAACCATATCCCAAATGGCAATAACTTAAAAAGGTACTAAAATATATAAAACGGCGTCGTAAAATTCTAAAGCACCTAAATCTTAGTCTAAAGAAAAAGCACTTAAGGGATTTTACGGCAAAGCCTAAAAATCTAGAAATAAAAATAACTATGGCAAATACTATGTCTTAAAACTAAATACGAGCGAAAAATATAAATATTACGCCAAAAACAAATAAAAAGATACAAAAATATAAAAATAAACTTAAAGTTGTAAAAAGTACAATTTTTATAAAAATATTATTTTTATATTATTTATTTTATAAAACTATTAATTTTATAATTTAATAAAACTAATTTATCTAAATAATACAAATTAATAAAAACTAAAACTTAAATAATAAATAACTAAAAACCTAATTAGGGTTTTATAATTAATAATAATACTCCGTAATGATTGCTGTTGGAGTCAACTGTGGCGTGTCAGAGACCCTCATGCGATCGCATGAAAATTTACCTTTGGGCTCATGCGATCGCATGGGCTAGGGTTTTGGGCCAGTATATGGGATGCTACAGTACGGGCCGAATAATTTTATTTTATATATATTTTTTTCTGTTTTAATAAATAATGATATAAATAAATAAAAACTTAAAAATTAAAATAAAAATAAAGAAACTTTATAATTCTATATATATATAACAAGCTATTAAAAATATATAAATATTTTGTTTTTCTTTTTATATTTTTGTATATTTAAAACGTATTTTTACAAAAGCGTATTTTTATAAAAGTAAACTAAAAATTAATAAAAATCTTTTTTTTATAGCGTTTCGCTTCCGGTGTTTAATCTTTCCCCGGCAGCGGCGCCAAAAATACTTGGTGTGTGCGAGGTGTACTAGGAAATAGTATTATTTTTACAACGTAATACTATTAAATACGATACAATTTTACACAAGATATTTATTTATTTATAGAATGGATATACCTAAACCTTGCTACAACACTTATAGGCAGTGTACCTAATCGTACAGTAGTGTAGTTTTTAGTAAGTTCGGTTCGTTCCACAAGGAAAATTAAACAAGCTTAACGCTATATTAGTTTTAATCTTATAAAAATACAAATATATATATAAGTAATATTATTATTATAAAGGGGGGGGGGGGGGTTTACCGTTTAATGACCGGTTTGTCAATTTTAAAACTTTAGTCGCAGTTAAAACCTAATGTAAAATATAAAAAAGTAAATATAACTTAATTTAAAGCGTAAAGTAAATAACGATAATGAAATTGCGATAAAATAAAATTGCGATAATTAAAAGTGCAATTAAATACAATGACAATAAATAAAAGTGCGATAATTAAAAGTGCAATTAAATATGAAATAAAAGAATTATGCTTATTTAAACTTCCGTAATCATGATGTTTGACGTGTTGATTTTTAGTTTATTCCCATGGGTTAATTGTCCTTTGTCCTGGATTATTCGATATGTCCATACGGATTTGTCCATAATAGTCCATCAGTCATAATCATAATGTGCGAAAGTCTTCGTCAAATTATTCTTATTCCCGAAGTCAAATATTCCAACTAATTGGGGATTCGAATTGTAACAAGGTCTTAATACTTTGTTTAATGAATACACCAGATTATCGACTGCGTGTAAACCAAGGTTTTACTACTTTGTTAACAATTACACCAATTACCCTTGAATGTAATCCACCCCTGTTTCAATAAGTCTATTAACTATTAATCCAGTTCCGTGTCCGGTAAAATGAACAATTATTGGTATTTATAGATATCCCGCCCACCGTACCCAGTCAAGCGTATGTGGTTATATATGAAACAACCCGTCCTTATCCATCTGGACAAAGTCTTCATCATTTGGTCCCATTGCGAGGTACTGATCTAAATATGCCATGAATGACTCCAAGTAATATCCTTAAAATGAGCTAATGCACAGCGAAAGATTTCTTTAATACCTGAGAATAAACATGCTTAAAAGTGTCAACCAAAAGGTTGGTGAGTTCATAGGTTTATCATAACAATCATTTCCATATGTTAATAGACCACAAGATTTCATGTATACAAATGTTTTAATAAAAATATTCTAAGTGGTTGAGCACTTGGTAACTATACTTAACATTTAATCAATGTCGCATATTTCCTTTATTATGAAATCTCACTACACCGTACCAAGTGTAGTCACCAAAACGAAGTACTGTGCAACCGTTGAATACTGGTCGTCCAGCCCGGTTGGGGTTGTCAAGCCCGATAGATCTATCAACAGGATTCGCGTTTACAATACCCATGTAAATAGTAGTTACCAAGCTACAGGGAAGTATTCCAGTGGTACAACTCAACGTATAATATATTTTTAAGTACTTGTGTCTATTTCGTAAACATTTATAAAAGCAGCGCATGTATTCTCAGCCCAAAAATATATATTACAAAAGCAATTAAAAAGGGAGCAAATGAAACTCACCATACTGTATTTTGTAGTAAAAATACATATGACGACATTTAACAAGTGTAGGGTTGGCCTCGGATTCACGAACCTATTTCAGTAGTATATATATTAAAACACATAATGAGCATATAATGGCTTTCAATCCAGTTTATATATATTAATTATAGATATATTACTTGTTAAAAATATTAATGTATTTATTATTTCTAATACAATATATATATATATATATATATATATATATATATATATATATATATATATATATATATGTTATTTTTATATTAAAATAGTGAGTTAGGTATACTTATGATATATGTAAATATTAAATTTTTTTTTATATAATTATCTTTAGTTTGTCAAAATAATAATTACGATAACACTAAAAATTAGATTTAATAAATGAGATTGATAATAATAATAATTAAAATATTAATAATAATAATAATAATAGTAATAATAATTATAATTATAATAATGATCATAGTTTGTAATATTTTGTATTAGTTAAATAATAATAATAATAATAATAATAATAGAAGAGCTACCTTAGAGAGTTTTCCCAAAATAAAAATATCATAGACCGGGCTTGAACTCGCGACCCCTCGTTTCACAACACGTTCCAAACCAATGAACCACACTTTCATTTTTGAAATAAAGCATACATTTAATTGTTTTAATATGTTGATGCTTAAAGCCCAAATTCCAAAAACCCATTTAAATTAAAGAAGCCCAATACAATAATTAGTCCATGTATGTCTTTAATTGAATCCAATAGGCCATTAAAACATAAAAGAATTTCGGTTGAATCCTTCAAAATACACAGAAGCTGTTCAGTAACATAATAGGGTTTTGTTTCTCCCTTGTTCACCATCGTTTATGTATTATCACCGGGATCATCTGATCTTCATCGTTTAATCACCACAGAAGGTCGAAGCCGCAACAGTTAAAATAGTATCTTTATAAAACATTACGCGGGTCGTGTATTAATTCACATGAAACGTGTAATATTGCTAGGAAATACACGGATAGTATATTATCCAATCGAAACGCGTAATATTTTAACTTAATTACGCGAAACTTGTATACTCTACGAGGACCATGTAATATTTTGGCCATAGTTACTGTAGCATCGTTTATTTCTTGCAGATCTTCTCTTCGTTTGATGCTCGACAAAATAGATGTATACAGCAGCAGTTAAAGTAGGTGAACGAAACAAAAAGATTACAGTGATAGTTGCAGGGGTTCATTTGAAGTAATCGAAGGTGGGTTTAGTGGGTTGCATTCGAAACGGTAGCAACAATTTGTAGTAGTGATGATCTTGTTCATGGTTGTGTAGTTGATGAGTTTAAAACAGAAAAGATATATAGCAGCAGCAGTCGTGATTTGCAGAAAAGGGAGAGAGATAGAGAGAGGAAAGAGAGATATGTAGAGAGAGAGAGTAGCGGTGGTTGTCTTGGTTGTTCATGGTGAGTTTGTGATGGATGAGGTGATGATTTTAACGGGTGGCAGATAAGTTGAAGATGCACTTGTGATAGGATGGTGAAACTTAGGGTGGTGGTGATGGTTGAAAGATTGTACATGTTGGGTTGATATAGGCGAGGCGAGGGTGATCAAACAAACGGTTTTGTCATAGCATGTTTAGTGGGTTTGATGGTTTGTGATTTAGATGATAAGTTTGGGTTTATCAAGATTGCATATGTATGTGTATATATGAATTTTATATATCTCTCGGTAAACTATATGCTATGTAATGTATGTATATATGAAGCAACGAGAAGAAGTGAGAGATAAAAAAAACAAAGGAAAAATAAGTAATATTGTGTGATTTGTGGGGAGATAGTGGGTGTTCTGAGGCAACTCACATATATATATAAATATACATATAACATGTGGTATATGATAAAGTAAATTAATAATTATAATTATAATAATAATAACAAACACGGTATGCAAAGATTTCAATGATTAAACAGTCAACCAGTCTCTAATTTGTTTATTTCTAACGACAGTTTTGATGGGATTTAACAAGTTTCATAAACAATATGTCCATGTAATTTACTCAATCATTAAAACCAATTTTAATATAGTGAAAGCAAGCGGAAACATTTAGACATCAAGTACATTTGTTAAGCCATTTTGTAAATCCCATATTAATATCAAGTCATGGATGTATACTTACAAATACATTAATATAAAGAGGAAGTAGAGTACCTCCTCAAGTTAATTGAGGCGAGTTTGAAGAACTAGAGGATGATGAAACAATGCACCAACGCACCCTTGATATGGTTAGACCTTAGAACCTCAATGAGCTAGTAAACTAACCTTGAAACCCACTTGTTCCTTTGCAATAAAATCGGTCAGCAGCTCTCCCAAGAGATGATGATGAATCAAGTTTCAAAAGTATGAAACCTCAAGAGATAATACCCCAAACTTTACCCAACACCTAATGCTATAGTTAGGATTTTTGACACTTGAAATTTTAGCTTACAAACAAACTCAATCACTCCCTCTTGACCCTAAATGTTTCGGCCAGAAAACACAGCAGGAAGAATAGGAGTATTTTTTGCTATGTCTCACTTGTTTGAATGCATGTAAGTATTATATTACTTGAGTCAGCATGTTGAGCATGCCCTTTGAAGTTGTGTCATCTTGAAGTAACAAATAAGCATGGGTGACATCCTTTTTTTATTACCAAAACCGCCACCCTTAAGGGTTATATAAAATATGTATTAATTTTTTTTATAAAGCTTGCTTATTTGTTTAGTTACTTCCATTTTATAACCATTTTATAAATATAACACAACTTAATTATTTAAAACTTATAAATAATTAAATCCTTATTATACAAATTATCCAAATAATTTATCTCAAGTAATAATAATATTTTAGAAAACCGATTTTCTAAAGTTCAAGTGTCGCGTATTTACTTAATGATCCAAACATCAAGATTAAATACATATAAAGTGTTGGTTAGCTTGTTATTGGGTATGACCCGACTTGGATCATAACACATTAGCCACATTAATTTAATATGTCTCTTGGGCATATGAAATACCTTCAATCTCCCACTTGCACGAGAAACATAAGAAATTAATGCAAGTGATAGATACCACCTAACGACCGTCCATCACCCCCAATATGTTATGACTTTGTGCCATTCAATAACATCATCCCTATCGAGTTCCCATCTCGAATATGAATAGGTGAATCTTTTCATTATATCCTTTCATCCTAGATGTCATGTTAAATCCAAGAGATACAGAGTGATCACTCTCTTCTAGATTTAACTTTTCAGGCCTTAAACATCTGACTCTCAACGAATAAGAGGGACAAATTCCATCTTGACTACATACGTCCTAAATATATACCTTGCATTATACCTGAGCTCTTCCTTATGAACTACCATGTTTCAGAATACCAAAGGAAAGAATCAAGGTACAATACTCGATAAATATACGAACCCAATATGTATCTCAGGTCAGAGGATACAATGATATTCGCCTTTACTCAAGATTACACGTGATCAACCACAAAGGCTCCATTCAGTAAATCTTGAGGGCGGGTCTTCCAATTTTTGTATCCCACAAATATCTATGAACCTTGGTTGCAACCTTGCCCCACATTCATTCCGTTAATGTATACCAATCCAAGTTCATAATAGTCTAAACCTCACACTTGTTCCCACAAATGTGATCGACTACAGAATTTAGAATAATTAATTATTCATGGATAAAATATGCAAAATAGTAACTTAACTCAAAATAAATTAAACCATAATTATATTAATGAGTTTGAACAATTTCATTCCGTTACAATACTTAAAACAGATCATGACCAATCACTAGAATAGCGAAGCCCTAATGCACAAACATGTCCTGCATGTTTTGTTCCATGTAAGAGCTTCGTGAGAGGATCCGCTATATTAAGATCTGTGTGAACTTTGCGAATACATATCTTTCCCTTTTCAATTTCATCCCTTATGTAGTTGAATCTCCGCTCAATGTGACGGGTCTTTTGGTGAGCACGAGGTTCCTTGATTTGAGCAATTGCACCCTCGTTGTCATAAAAGATCTCAAGAGGGTCCTGAATGGAAGGGACTACTCCTAAGTCGTCGATGAATTTCTTCATCCATGTAGCTTCCTGAGCTGCTAATGAGGCAGCAATGTACTCTGACTCTGTAGTGGATAAAGCAACAACATCCTATTTTGAACTCTTCCAAGAGACCGCACCTCCATTTAATGTGAAAACATAACCGGATTGTGATCGAGAATCATCGCGATCAGTTTGGAAACTCGCATCCACGTAACCTTTTACAGCGAGTTCCTCCTCACCAGACCCATATATTAGAAACATATCCTTAGTCCTCCTAAGATATTTCAATATGATTTTGACAGCAATCCAATGACTGTTTCCTGGGTTATTCTGGTATCTACTTGTCAGGCTAAGAGCGCATGACACATCCGATCTAGTGCATATCATTGCATACATGATTGACCCAATGGCAGACGCATATGGGACTTTCTTCTTTCTCTCCTGTTCATCTTTCGTGGTGGGGCACTGAGATGAACTGAGAAGTGTTTCCTTTTAAATAGGTACCAAACCTTTCTTAGAGTTCTCCATCTTAAACCTTTTCAAGATCTTTTCAATGTATGCACTTTGATTCAAACCTATCAGTTTCTTGGATCTATCCCTGTAGATCCCAATACCCAAAATGTATTGTGTGCTTCTCCAAGATCCTTAATAGAGAAGCATTTACTTAGCCAAGTTTTAACACCTTCCATTGCTGGAATATCATTTCCAAATAACAATATATCATCCACATATAGTACAAGGAACATGATAGTGCTCCCACTAGCTTTCTTGTATACACATGCTTCATCACCATTTTTAATGAAGCCAAATTTCTTGGCCTCCTCATTAAAATGATGATTCCACATTCTAGATGCTTGCTTCAATCCGTAGATTGACTTCTTTAACTTGCATACCCTTTTAGGATATTTCAGATCAACAAAACCTTCAGGTTGAACCATATAGACATCTTCCTCAAGATGTCCATTTAGGAAAGCGGTTTTGACATCCATTTGCCATATTTCATAGTCATAATGAGCAGCAATGGCAAGTAATATCCTAATAGACTTTAGCATTACCACGGGCGAAAAAGTTTCATCATAGTCAACCCCTTGAGTTTGAGTGAAACCTTTTGCTACAAGTCTAGCTTTATATGTATCCAAGTTTCCATGTATGTCGGTTTTCATTTTGAAAAGCCATTTACAATCAACTAGCCTTAAGCCAGTAGGTTGTTCAACAAGTTCCCAAACTTGGTTGTCATACGTGGACTGCATCTCAGCGTTCATGGCTTCCTGCCATTTATCCTTATCAATCCTTGATAAGGCATCTTGGTAGTTTGTTGGTTCATCCAAATCAACCACATAGCAACCATCTATGAGAAACCCATATCTCTCAGGAGGATTACTAATCCTACCAGATCTGCGAACGTCTTGTGTATTTTGATCATCCATTTGATCACTCTCAACATTTTCATGTTGAGTGCTAGTGTCAGCCAATTGTGTATCATCTACTTGATCTTGAACCTCTTCAAAATCTATCTTCCTTTCACTATTTTCTTCCATTAGGAACTTAGTTTCAAGGAATTCCGCCTTCCGAGCAACAAATACATTCTGCTCGGAAGGATCATAGAAATAATACCCCATATTATCCTTGGGATATCCTATGAAGATACACTTCGTGGATCGAGCATTTAACTTATTAGGGACGTAACGCTCAGGATAAGCTTCACATCCCCATACCTTTAAGTATGATAGAGATGGAGTTTTCCAAACCAAATCTCATGAGGAGTTCGTTCCACTTTCTTGGTTGGGGCCATATTTAAAATACGAGCCGTGGAGCATAGACAATAACCCCAAAATGATAGAGATAACGAGCTTCTAGCCATCATAGATCGAACCATATCCATTAGGGTTCGGTTCCTCCTTTTGGAAACTCCATTAAGTTGTGGTGTCCCGGGTGGAGTAAGTTGCGAGATAATCTCACAACTTCTAAGATGATCTTGGAAAGCATCGCTTAGGTATTCACCTCCTCTATCGGTACGAAGTACCTTGATTGTCTTATTGAGTTGATTTTGTACTTCGTTTTGATATTCTTTGAATGCTTCAAAAGTTTCGTCCCTATGTCTTAACAAGTAGACATATCCAAAACGACTGAAGTCATCAATGAAAGTAACGAAGTATCTTTCACCATTCCTAGCTATGGGCTTAAAGGGTCCACATACATCCGAATGTATTAATCCCAATAAGTCCTTAGCCCTTTCATAGGTCCCTTTGAAAGGTGATTTGGTCATTTTGCCTTGTAAACAAGATTCACATATATCAAACGAGTCTAGTTCATTTGATTTCAAAAGTCCATTCTTTTGAAGTGTATGCATTCGATTCTTGTTTATGTGACCAAGGCGACAATGCCATAAGTAGGAATCACTCAAATCCCTTTTGAGTTTCTTGGTGTTTGCATGGTATATTGAGCTATTGTATGATGTGTCATCATGAACCAATTCATAAATACCATTCAAAGGCGAAGCCTTAAAATAGAACACATTATCTAAAGAAACATGGATATCATCATTAATAAAATTAAGATTAAAACCATATTGTTTCAAACGGGATACAGAAATAATGTTTAGAGATAAATCGGGTGCGTACAAAACATTTTTCAAAATAAGCTCCAAACCACTTGGTAGCTTTAAGACAAAGTCTCCTTGAGCTTTCACTTGCACCCTTGCTCCATTTCCCATGAAGAGACTTGTCGCTCCCGCTTCATGATCACTTCTTTTGAACCCCTGCAAAGAATTGCAAATATGAGTTCCACATCCTGTGTCTAATACCCATGTATTAGAAGAAGTAATACTAAGCTCAATGTATACCATATATACATTACCTGAGGTTTGCCCTGCATCCCTCTTTTCCTTCAACTCCTTAAGGTAGATCGGGCAGTTTCGTTTCCAGTGACCCATTTCACCGCAACCGAAGCACGGATCTTCCTTGGGGTTAGCTTTACCGGCAACCTTTTGCTTCTTGTTGTTGGTTGGGGTAACCATCTTCCCCTTTCCCTTGCCCTTGCCTTGGTAGGCGGGTCCTTTCCTCTTAGCCGCCTTCGGCTTAGGAGTGTTATTGTTCTTGGACCCGCCTTCATTGATCGTAAACACGGGTGAAGCCCTTTTACCCATGCTTGCTTCGGCCGTCTTAAGCATGAAATGTAATTCGCTAATGCTCTTATCCCATCCATTCATGTTATAGTTTAACACGAATGTGTCAAACCTCTTTGACAATGAGTTAAGGATAAGGTCTGTGGCTAATTCATTAGACACGTTGCAATTTAGACGGTTTGCTCGATCAATCAGGCTTTTCATCTTAAGGACATAAGATGAAATGGATTAGGTGTCGTCCATCCGACATGGATGAAGCGCTCGGACCGTTTCAAAGCGCTCGACACGATCTTGTTGAAGGAACATCTCCTTCAACTGTGTGATCATGTCATATGCACTATGATGCTCGAAGTCCTTTTGGAGTTCGGGTATCATAGTCCCAAGCATGAGGCAAGAAACTTGCAACGAATCGGTGCAATATTTCTCCCAATAGGCCATGGCTTCCGTATCATCCTCGTGCGGTTGATCGGGAATTGGGTCTTCCAACACATACGCCCTGTCCTCTAGTTTGAGGACAATTCTTAGATTGCGGAACCAATCCATGAAGTTCGTATGGTTGAGTTTTTCCTTTTCGAGGATTGACCTCAACTATAGGTTATTAAAGTTTAATGGTGCGTTTGGAATGTTGTTGTTATTGGCGGCCATCTACAAAATTTAACAAAGTTATTTAAGTATCAATTTTAATTTAACATTCAATACCCTTTAAATCCAATTGATATTTATTAAATTTTAGAATCCAACGGTAAACCAAATTTCGGTTAGGTGACCTTTATCCCGTCATTTGATTTAGCTAGGTAGTCATTGTATGACAATTGCAATCCTTTTGCAACTTCTAAGTTATGGGATCATGCAATCCTTTTGCATGGCATATTTATCCCATCAATGCCTATTTGTTCCTCATGCTTCGGTGACCCTAAGTTCATGATTCCCAAATCAAGTCGTCCTACTTGTGTAAACGTGTAAATTTAACATACAAGTGGTTAGGTGACCTTTATCCCACAAGTGTGCGAAATTCACCTTAATCATATTAGTTTGTTCATAACGGTTAGGTGACCTTTATCCCATTATGAGTTCCCTAATATTTTCAAGTGTCACACAAAAGGATGGCGTTTAACTTGTTTGCCTTGTTAATAAGGGATTTTAAGTTTTCATTAATTCTAGTTTGAGAAAACTTTCATGCCATACACCAACATGCATTTAGTGTATGGTTCATTTGAAATCCATTTCAAGTCTTGTAATTTTAGCCAATTACTTGATATAAACCATTATATATATATATATATATATATATATATATATATATATATATATATATATATATATATATATATATATATATATATATATGATCCTTATCATGTTGTTAATAACCATTTATTAGTGTCCTTTTAGCCGTTTTTAATTTAACCATTTAAATTGACGTTTTGCATGTCGTTAATAATGTTTAATTTAACCAATTAAATTGCCATTTTGCTTGTTGTTAACTTGTGTGATTAACTTGTAGCATACAAACATACAATCTACATAATCATACAAAACAACCACGCATGCAAAATAATATTTTCATAATCAAGCCATTTTGGTGGACATTTATTTAGCCGAAAACAAATGCCACCGGTAAAGGGGTTATAACACAAAGTAGGAGATTTTAAATCTCCCACTTAATCTTGCATCCAAATGCTTCTTCATGTGTTCTTCAAGTCTTCATCATCTTCATCATTTTACAAAATATATCCTAATACATTTTGTCTAAAATGAAAATACAACCTAATCTATTTTACATACCAAATATAAAATAAATTACATAACCAAAATAATAATATTACAAACAAAATTAATTAAATATTATTACAAACCATATGAATGAATTAAATCAACCAAACATTCAAACAAACACAAGGTCAAGGCTTAGATTGTGAACATGAACATTCAACCAAAATTTTACCAAATTGAAGAACCCAAAAACCCATTTTGGGTCTCCAAAAATTCGGCCAAAATTCCAAACCCACCCAAACCCGACAATATTTGTATTCCGTTTTCATGCATGTACTTGGAATGCAAATATATTGGGTTTTAAAGACCATATAAGAAGCATAATCCATAGACCTCGGCTCTAGATACCATTGATGGGATTTAACAAGTTTCATAAACAATATGTCCATGTAATTTACTCAATCATTAAAACCAATTTTAATATAGTGAAAGCAAGCGGAAGCATTTAGAGATCAAGTACATTTGTTAAGCCATTTTGTAAATTCCATATTAATATCAAGTCATGGATGTGTACTTACAAATACATTAATATAAAGAGGAAGTAGAGTACCTCCTTAAGTTAATTGAGGCGAGTTTGAAGAACTAGAGGATGATGAAACAATGCACCAACGCACCCTTGATATGGTTAGATCTTAGAACCTCAATGAGCTAGTAAACTAACCTTGAAACCCACTTGTTCCTTTGCAATAAAATCAGTCAGCAGCTCTCCCAAGAGATGATGATGAATCAAGTTTCAAAAGTATGAAACCTCAAGAGATAATACCCCAAACTTTACCCAACACCTAATGCTATAGTTAGGATTTTTGACACTTAAAATTTTAGCTTACAAACAAACTCAATCACTCCCTCTTGACCCTAAATGTTTCAGCCAGAAAACACAGCAGGAAGAATAGGAGTATTTTTTGCTATGTCTCACTTGTTTGAATGCATGTAAATATTATATTACTTGAGTCAAACATTGGTAAATATGTTGAGCATACCCTTTGAAGTTGTGTCATCTTGAAGTAACAAATAAGCATGGGTGACATCCTTTTTTTTATTACCAAAACCGCCACCCTTAAGGGTTATATAAAATATGTATTAATTTTTTTATAAAGCTTGCTTATTTGTTTAGTTACTTCCATTTTATAACCATTTTATAAATATAACACAACTTAATTATTTAAAACTTATAAATAATTAAATCCTTATTATACAAATTATCCAAATAATTTATCTCAAGTAATAATAATATTTTAGAAAACCGATTTTCTAAAGTTCAAGTGTCGCGTATTTACTTAATGATCCAAACATCAAGATTAAATACATATAAAGTGTTGGTTAGCTTGTTATTGGGTATGACCCGACTTGGATCATAACACATTAGCCATATTAATTTAATATGTCTCTCGGGCATATGAAATACCTTCAAGTTTATCCCGGATGGCTATATCATGTCCATTGCTAAAAAGTTAACGTATAAAAGTGTCCCTAAAAATCCCAAATTTTTAGATTAAGCATATTAAATTATTTCACTCATTACCTGTTTGAAACCTGATCAAAAAGATTCAAAAATTATTTATTTTCTGTTCCGATTTATATGTACGGAGTACTAATATTTAAACTTAAAAAGGCAAAATACTTTTAACAAATTTAAAATCTTCGTAATCGATTTACAGTTCAACTTTTATTTCAATGCTTCATAAACTTATATTAAATCTACATGAACGCTAACGAAATGTCAACCGAGTATTACTGACGTTTACTAATTAAACTCGAAATCATTTATATTACCTTTCTATATGTAAATAGTTTTAAAATAGCAAATTTAATTACTTAAAACAAATATATTATATATTTTTGTACAAATAGACTTAATATAACTTTATATATTTACATGTAATATTTATATACATATTTATATATATCTATATATTTTCAAATATAGTTTCCATTAATTGTATTTTATTTTATTTAGTTTACAATATAAATCCTAATAATCATATTGTATAATATTCTAAATTATATTTCAAATTATAAATACTTATTTAAATATATATGTTATCTATTTGCAAATAGTTGTTCGTGAATCGTCGGGAATGGTCGAAAGTCAAACGAATATGTGAAATAGTTCAAAATTTTTGTGACTCAACATTACAGACTTTGCTTATCGTGTCAAAGATATTAAATCGTATTGAGAGTTTGATTAAAAATTAGACGAAATTTTCCGGGTCGTGACAGTACCTACCCGTTAAAGAAATTTCGTCCCGAAATTTGATCGAGGTCGTCTTGGCTGACAATAAGAATGTTTTCATGACGAATATGAGTTGACAAAATAGGGTTTTATAAACGTTGAGTAATATTGATAAGATAATTTGATTACTCAAAGCGTATGAGGGAAGTTATCGTAATAGAGGGAAATGGAGAATAGAGATTTGTCTTATCTCTTGACGTAGTAACGATTGATTTCTGGAATTTAAGGAATAGAAAATCTTCATAATCTAAATAAGATTTGATTCTTCGGAAATTAAGGAGATTAAGATCTTCTTTAATTAAATGCGGCAATCTGCCTCGATTGGTTATATCTGATATTTTGCTATAAATTAACCTCTTCCGTTCTATTATTTTTACCACTCCAATACTTTTCTCCTCGATTCATATTTCCAAAAGATTTTGAAAATGCTAAATCCAGTTCTGATCCTTGACATTGTTTTGTCTATTGCCACAATCATCCTTCTTTTTCAACTACCACCGGAGGAATCTGTTTACTTCTACTTTGCTCTTGGGGTAGTTGTTTTCATAATCCTTCCTTGCATCTGTCTTTCCATATTTATTGACATACACAGCTAATGATCTCTCTATTTGCTGTGATTTATACTCCTATTTATATTTTGAAGTTCTATGTTTTTGTTTTCTCTTCCCGACCTTAAGTAAAGCGATCAAGACGTCTTGGTTTGTAGGTATAAAGTTCGAAAGAACATAACTAAGATTATATGCGGAAAGGATAGGTAATAGCACGATTTGATTTGTTAAATTATCCGAATCACTGAGCATAGAACTATCAAGAATATATTTTCTTGATATGTTCAGAGGTTAAGTAGAATGAAAGAGTTATGTAACATGGTTCATGATAAAGGTATGATCTGTGATCCTTTATCACGTTCCATTAGAAACTCAGCATGACTTACTGTAATATAATCACGTTGGCCAAGCGCATTATATTATACTAACTCATGCATCAATTCCCAACACTTCTCCACAATTCATTCATAATTTATACTTAGATTTTACAAAAATTCCCAATATAATGAAATACCTAAAACAAGCAAAGGTAGATAATTTCGGACAAGAACATTTATGAAAATATCCTCAGAAATATCGAAGATATTTATGATGATATTTTGGAATTTCTAAGTTCGAAGGTTGATGAAGAAAGATTTTCCGCAAGATTTTAACATGACTTCGGAGCAAGATATTCTCTAAAGATTTCATTGGACATTGAATCATTTGGATTCTTTGAAGGCAAGTTTAGTCCTTGTGATTTGTCCACGATTTCCTTCATAGTTTTGCATAATCCGCCTTCCAATATCAATTTTCTATTGAGTGTTTCTAACACTCTATTCTTTATCATCAAACTTTTGGCCATTAAGACTATCTACAACATGCTGCTTCCTCAGCATTTTCAAAGTTAACGGATCTGGGTCATCGGTTATCAAGCCGAGGTGGTTTCAGGAGAATTGTGTTTTTAGATGATTAAACGCTGATGGTACTATGGTGGAATATAAAAGGTTCCCCAGTAACAATAAAGAGTACGCATATATATCAAGGTTATAATAAGATTGTTTCGAACGAAAAGTCGAAGTTGATTTGCTGAAGCTGTGACAAAATTGGCTAAATTAAAAAGGGATTGCAAAATTATTTTCGGTAATAACAATGTTAAAGGATCTGACACAGATACGTGTAGTTGGATCATCCTCTCGATTGAGGTATTTCTAAGATTCGTGAGAGGTTTGAACGCGGATTGTAATCGTCAAGATACAAATGAGGTTTAAGATGAAATCAAGTGGCAAACTTGAAGAATTGTTTAGTTTCATATGTTATAATCAATATTTTAATTCATTTTAATTATCCAATAATGGCAGTCCTTAGTTGATAGTCCAATAATTGGTTTATATATATATATAATCTTAGAATTTTCCAATGAGGTATTGTATACGTATTATCTTTGCATCAACCCAGAGATGTATTGTAGACGTATTGTCTTAGAATTAACTAAGACGTATTGTGTACGTATTGTCTTAGGATTTATCAAAACGTATTGTATACTTATTGTGTTAGGATGTATCAAATATTCGAATTAATAAATACGTATCATGACCCGTGTACAACTTATTGTCTCAGAATTAATCCGACGTATTGTGTACATGTGTCCCGATTTATCCGACGATATGTAAAGTACGTAAAATAAATAACAGTATTTAAATGACGGTAAATAAAATTGCGAGAATATAAATTGCGATAATTATATTGTGATAAATAAAATGTAACCAGTTAGCTAGGAACAGTTAGCGTGGATTCTTAACAAAATTCTTTATAATTAATTTGTTTGTTTCTAACAAATTTTATTTTGTCCAATGTTTTCTTCATTATGCCACTTGTTGGATTATGATAAGTCAAAATCCAAATATAAAATTGAATGAAAATGGTTATTCCGTGGTGAACGGATTCGTATATTTGTGGATGTAAGTAGGATAGTAATTGACTGTTGAATCAGATTCGAAGAATGTACAGTGTCACTTATTAATGTGAAATCTAAATATTCCTCGGGTATTACCTACCCGTTAAAATATTTTCACCATTAACAGTTTGTACGAAAGAATTTTTAATTACAATCTTTATGAAAACATATATACATATATATTTTCTTCAGATGTAATCATGGATTTAATGAGTCAATATGATATTAGACTCATTTGATTTACCGTTAGAATAAGAATATATAATCTCTAAAATATTAGAAATTACATAATCGTCATGTAGAACAAAGGTAATTGATATAGAACGATATGTAGAACAAAGATAGTCGGTGTAGAACGATACATAGAATGAAAATTATGCTCGAGGTACAGAATGAGATGTTGAGGCTTGTGTTGTTGATGGTACAGCTGTTGATACTGGTGGTACTGTTGGTGCTGGTGATGTTGCTGAAGCTGATAGGTTTTGCACCATATTTTCCAAAGCTACTACTCGCGCGCGAAGCTCGTTGACTTCTTCTATTACACCAGGGTGACTGTCGGTTCGGATGAGCAGATAAATAAGATCTAGAATTTGGTATAGTATATGATCGTGACGAGATACTCTGGAAATGAGAGAGAAAATGGTGTTTCGAACAGGTTCGCCGATAAGTGCTTCAGGTTCTTCACCCAGAGGTGAATTCGGTTAGTGGAAGGGATCACCCTCTTCTTGCCTCCAATGATTAAGTAGGCTACGAACCCATCAGATGAATTAGGGATAAATGACTGTTTGATTCATTCTGGTGACGCTACTTTCGGAGCTTAGGTGTAACTCCATATCGGAATCCGAGGGGCTTGAACTAGTGGTGAGTTCCATTTTACTCGGTTAGATACAGAGTTTTTGGTATGAAATGAATTTTGGATATCGGATGATATTCTAATTACATAGATTACCTATACATAGTACAGGAAATCCCGTAGATTACGGAGGGAATTAAGGAAACGTGTCAGACAAGACTTAATGTGATGGGATGTGAATTTGTCTGTACACCGTCTATGCAATAATTGCAATAAGACGCGTCGAGACTGAAAATGAAAAGTAGATATTTTTCGACAAATGGTGGTAAGCAAACACTTTTAACATGCAGACCAGGTTCATGTCTAGACTCATAAATATAACCTAACAACTACTAGGTCGAAGTCCAGACTCATTAATGCATCCTAACAACTCCTAGTTAGACACACTAATGCAAGACCTGGTTTGCTACGACCACCGCTCTGATACCACATGAAACGACCCGTCCTTATCCACCTGGATGAAGTCTTCATCATTTGGTCCCATTGCGAGGTACTGATCTAAATATGCCATGAATGACTCCAAGTAATATCCTTAAAATGAGCTAATGCACAGCGGAAGATTTCTTTAATACCTAAGAATAAACATGCTTAAAAGTGTCAACCAAAAGGTTGGTGAGTTCATAGGTTTATCATAACAATCATTTCCATATGTTAATAGACCACAAGATTTCATGTATACAAATGTTTTAATAAAAATATTCTAAGTGGTTGAGCACTTGGTAACCATACTTAACATTTAATCAACGTCGCATATTCCCTTTATTATGAAATCTCACTACACCGTACCAAGTGTAGTCACCAAAACGAAGTAATGTGCAACCGTTGAATACTGGTCGTCCAGCCCGGTTGGGGTTGTCAAGCCCGATAGATCTATCAACAGGATTCGCGTTTACAATACCCATGTAAATAGTAGTTACCAAGCTATAGGGAAGTATGCCAGTGGTACAACTCAACGTAGAATATATTTTTAAGTACTTGTGTCTATTTCGTAAACATTTATAAAAGCAGCGCATGTATTCTCAGCCCAAAAATATATATTACAAAAGCAATTAAAAAGGGAGCAAATGAAACTCACCATACTGTATTTTGTAGTAAAAATACATATGACGACATTTAAAAAGTGTAGGGTTGGCCTCGGATTCACGAACCTATTTCAGTAGTATATATATTAAAACACATAATGAGCATATAATGGCTTTCAATCCAGTTTATATATATTAATTATACATATATTACTTGTTAAAAATATTAATGTATTTATTATTTCTAATACAATATATATATATATATATATATATATATATATATATATATATATATATATATATATATATCTATATATGTTATTTTTATATTAAAATAGTGAGTTAGGTATACTTATGATATATGTAAATATTAAAAAAAAATTTATATAATTATCTTTAGTTTGTCAAAATAATAATTATGATAACACTAAAAATTAGATTTAATAAATGAGATTGATAATAATAATAATTAAAATATTAATAATAATAATAATAATAGTAATAATAATTATAATTATAATAATGATCATAGTTTGTAATATTTTGTATTAGTTAAATAATAATAATAATAATAATAATAATAATAATAATAATAATAATAATAATAATAATAATAATAATAATAATAATAATAATAATAATAATAATAATAATAATAATAATAGAAGAGCTACCTTAGAGAGTTTTCCCAAAATAAAAATATCATAGATCGGGCTTGAACTCGCGACCCCTCATTTCACAACACTTTCCAAACCAATGAACCACACTTTCATTTTCGAAATAAAGCATACATTTAATTGTTTTAATATGTTGACGCTTAAAGCCCAAATTCCAAAAACCCATTTAAATTAAAGAAGCCCAATACAATAATTAGTCCATGTATGTCTTTAATTGAATCCAATAGGCCATTAAAACATAAAAGAATTTCGGTTGAATCCTTCAAAATACGCAGAAACTGTTCAGTAACATAATAGGGTTTTGTTTCTCCCTTGTTCACCATCGTTTATGTATTATCACCGGGATCATCTGATCTTCATCGTTTAATCACCACAGAAGGTCGAAGCTGCAATAGTTAAAATAGTATCTTTATAAAACATTACGCGGGTCATGTATTAATTCACATGAAACGTGTAATATTGCTAGGAAATACACGGATAGTGTATTCTCCAATCGAAACGCGTAATATTTTAACTTAATTACGCGAAACTTGTATACTCTACGAGGACCATGTAATATTTTGGCCATAGTTACTGTAGCATCGTTTATTTCTTGCAGATCTTCTCTTCGTTTGATGCTCAACAAAACAGATGTATACAGCAGCAGTTAAAGCAGGTGAACGAAACAAAAAGATTACAGTGATAGTTGCAGGGGTTCGTTTGAAGTAATCGAAGGTGGGTTTAGTGGGTTGCATTCGAAACAGTAGCAACAATTTGTAGTAGTGATGATCTTGTTCATGGTTGTGTGGTTGATGAGTTTAAAACAGAAAAGATATATAGCAGCAGCAGTCGTTATTTACAGAAAAGGGAGAGAGATAGAGAGAGGAAAGAGAGATATGTAGAGAGAGAGTAGCGGTGGTTGTCTTGGTTGTTCATGGTGAGTTTGTGATGGATGAGGTGATGATTTTAACGGGTGGCAGATAAGATGAAGATGCACTTGTGATAGGATGGTGAAACTTAGGGTGGTGGTGACGGTTGAAAGATTGTACATGTTGGGTTGATATAGGCGAGGCAAGGGTGATCAAACAAACGGTTTTGTCATAGCGTGTTTTTTAGGTTTGATGGTTTGTGATTTAGATGATAAGTTTGGGTTTATCAAGATTGCATATGTATGTGTATATATGAATTTTATATATCTCTCGGTAAACTATATGCTATGTAATGTATGTATATATGAAGCAACGAGAGGAAGTGAGAGATAAAAAAAACAAAGGAAAAACAAGTAATATTGTGTGATTTGTGGGGAGATAGTGGGTGTTCTCAGGCAACTCACATATATATATATATATATATATATATATATATATATATATATATATATATATATATATATATATATATATATATATATATATATATATATATATAACATGTGGTATATGATAAAGTAAATTAATAATTATAATTATTAATTATAATAATAATAACAAACACGATATGCAAAGATTTCAATGATTAAACAGTCAACCAGTCTCTAATTTGTTTATTTCTACTGACAGTTTATCCCGCATGGCTATATCATGTCCATTGCTAAACAGTTAACGTATAAAAGTGTCCCTAAAAATCCCAAATTTTTAGATTAAGCATATTAAATTATTTCACTCATTACCTGTTTGAAACCTGATCAAAAAGATTCGAAAATTATTTATTTTCTGATCCGATTTATATTTACGGAGTACTAATATTTAAACTTAAAAAGGCAAAAATACTTTTAACAAATCTAAAATCTTCGTAATCGATTTACAGTTCAACTTTTATTTCAATGCTTCATAAACTTATATTAAATCTACATGAATGCTAACGAAATGTCAACTGAGTATTACTGACGTTTACTAATTAAACTCGAAATCATTTATATTACCTTTCTATAAATAAATAGTTTTAAAATAGCAAATTTAATTACTTAAAACAAATATATTATATATTTTTGTACAAATAGACTTAATATAACCTTATATATTTACATGTAATATTTATATACATATTTATATATATCTATATATTTTCAAATATAGTTTCCATTAATTGTATTTTATTTTTTTAGTTTACAATATAAATCCTAATAATCATATTGTATAATATTCTAAATTATATTTCAAATTATAAATACTTATTTAAATATATATGTTATCTATTTGCAAATAGTTGTTCGTGAATCGTCGGGAATGGTCGAAAGTCAAACGAATATGTGAAATAGTTCAAAATTTTTGTGACTCAACATTACAGACTTTGCTTATCGCGTCAAAGATATTAAATCGTATTGAGAGTTTGATTAAAAATTAGACGAAATTTTTCGGGTCGTGACAATATATAAATACGTCAAATTATAAGTCTATATATAAAATTAACGAGGTATCGTTTAGTTAATATAAAGCCCATTAATATCCCATAGTCTAATTTCCACAAGTGTCATTCTTTTGTCCAAACCCCAATTATGTTACAAAGCCCAATTACCCAATTTTAGTATTTAGCCCAACATCACGATTATTTCGGCATTAAATAAGCATAATAATAACTTAGCTACGAGACATTAATTTAAAAATAACATTAACCATAACTTACAGTGATTAAAAATAGCGTAGCGTTACACGGACAGAATTTCGACTTACACCCTTACAACATTCGCTAACATACCCTTATTATTAGAATTTAAAATTAAAATTAAAATTATAATATAAATATAAATATATATACGTGAGTGGGATAGAGAGATGGATGGATAAAGGTTAATATTTCGTTCGACAAACTGCCTTTTTATAGCAATGTGGCCTGGATTTCAGGGCCATGCGATCGCATGGCTTTTATGCCTCCAGGCCATGCAATCGCATGGTGGTAGGTATCCCACACTTATTTGTTTTCTTGTTTGCCAACGTTTATAATATATAATATAATATATAAATAATTTATATAATTATTTAAATATTATATTATATTCTTGTTCATAGTTGACTCATAATTTTTAGTCCGTTGCGTCGAGCGTTGAGAGTTGACTTTGGTCCCGGTTTCGGATTTTTGAACGTCCTTGCGTACAATTTAATATCTTGTATTTTGCGTTTCGCGTCTTGTACTCTTGTAATTTTGAGACGTTTCTTATCAATAATTGGAACCACTTTGATTGTACTTTGTACTTTTGAGCTTTTTGGTCGTTTGCGTCTTCAATTCGTCGAATCTGTCTTTTGTCTTCACCTTTTATTATTTAAACGAATATCACTTGTAAATAGGACAATTGCAACTAAAAGCTTGTCTTTCTTGAGGGATAATGCTATGAAATATATGTTCGTTTTTAGCATTATCACATATACTTTATCATACTATTTTGAAACGCTCTTTGTAGCACTGAAATCTCGTGACCTACCTTACATTACTGTTATACTTAAACTATAGCTCACCAACCGTTGTGTTGACATTTTAAGCATGTTTTTCTCAGGTGCCTAAGCATGCTTCCGCTGTGTTACTAGACTTGCTGTAGACACCCGCTGCTCTAGAGATGTCAACTGCATGAAACACTTTATCTTGCATTCAAACTTAATACTTTTGAACTATGTTTTGTAACGACCTAAGGGTCACATACATTTATTCATGCTTGCTATTCGTAGAGGCATACTGTTGGTGTAAAACATATGATGTCGATTATGACGTCACTTTTTTTTTTTTTATCGTGAATGCAACTTCTTTTGAAACAGCATATAGTACTTAACCTTGTAATGATCTTGTTGTTGATGATTCATACATGATGGTTTTGTTTGGGGCATCACATTTGGTATCAGAGCGTTGGTTGTAGGGAATTAGGTTGCATTAGTGAGTCTAAGACCCGACCGAGTAGGATTCGCTAATAGGACTAATCTACAACTTGCTAGTTTACTTGTTCCGCTGAACTTACTACATGCTGCTGTTTACTTTTACTGCTATATGCCGTATGCTACTTGTTTCACTACTTCATGCTACTACTTGTTTTCGATTGCATGCTACTTTCATACGAATTGCTATTATCGCCATGCTATTTACTGTTATACATGATTTAGACTGTTGGCCTAATACGTGCTTGCTTTATGACTTACTGACATGGGAAAATTTATTTTTCCTTGTTCAGATGTCGGATATTCCACCTGCTATCATTTTGGGCAGTTGAGACTCGTCAGCCACCCCACCTACTGCTGCTGCCGACTTACCGATCCCGTTACCCACCAGTGACCCCGGCGCTTCATCTTCTGGAGCTAGCAGCCATGCGCCTGCCTCAGTGGTTACTTCTAACGGAACCCAGGACCCTCCGGAGATTCCAGCTCCATCTGTCTCCGGACCCTCGGTGTCACAGTCCCTCTCCGGTGAGGTTTTGATTCCTGCGGAATTCGAGGAAGGTCCGTTCCGTAACCGTATCGCCATTGGTGCCGACGCGCCCCTGATGGACGTCTCATTCCGATCGGACCTGCTAGGTACTGACAAATGATAGCCGCCAAAGGAGGACCACCCGTGCCGCCACCACCGCATGATTCTGATGATTCTTCATTCGATGACTCGTCTACAGACGACTCGAGTGGCGATGACTCCGACGAGGAGGACCCGGATGCACCTGTCCAGCCACTGTCCACCGCGCCGAAGAAGCGGTACCATTTCGACGGCACCATTATTCCAGGGGTGAACGGATGCCGAGCCTTCACTGACGCATTTGGTCTGCGTCGTAGGGTTACTGCCCGTAAGCGGCTTGTGCCGTACCCTGCCGACCCACTCGTGCGTAAGGCACCCCGTTATGTACTGACTATTTCTGGAGCCGGACCGTCTACATTAGCATCACCTGCACCACCGGCACCACCTGCACCGCCAGCACCACCTGCCCCACCATCTCCCACCGTCGAGGAACTGACAAGGGAGGTGGAAACCCTCCGTGCTCGGGTAGCTGAGCTTGAGGAGCAGATGTCCCATGTTATGGACATCCTTCACCCACCGTAACCGTAGGGCTTTTGTATTTAGATTTCATTGTGTAACCTAGTGGTAGTTTTATGTATTACTTATGTAATGTACTAACTTATGCGAATGTACGAAACTTATTATTAATGAATGGAAACTTTGTGTTGTTTACTTTTTGCGCAAGTGTTCTATTTACGTTACCGTATCATGGTTTGTGGTACTTATATCTAATTGCGTTACTTAATCAACATGTGTTGTGTTGTTTTCATGTTGGTTGTTATATACTATATTATTACATATTGCATGCTGAATTTTGACTTGAGTTAAAATTTTTGTTTAGAACGTCATGGCTAACGGTCGATCCACACCTACTGCTGCTCAAATTGAAGAGATGATCCAAGAACGTGTAGCCGCAGCACTTGCGAAAATGCAACCACAAGTTCAAGTAGTTAATCAGCCCAACCGTGATGGGTGTACCTACAAGGAATTCCAGAGCTGTAAACCACATAACTTCAGCGGAACTGAGGGGCCTGTTGGTCTTGTTGGGATTTAACAAGTTCAAAATACTTAAACAAATTTAAGAATTATAAGAAAGCGGAAGCATGTTAATTACCATTTTGGACTTGTATATCTTTAACCAATTAAAGTTAAATCCCAATTAGGATCAAGTTGTGAAACATACTTACAAACTACAAGCAAGAAAAGGGATTATACCTATTCCAAGCTTGTTGAAAGGTGATGAAGATGATGATGATGAATGGAGCCTCAAATGGATGAAACCTTAAGTAGTTATACCCCAAACTTGTGCACCAACACCCTAGCTTTTGGTTAGGATTTAATGACACCTAAATGAGCTTGCAAAAAAAAGAAAATGAACCACTTTGAGCACCCAAAGCTCACGGCCAGCAGGCTGATTTTGGAGCAGAATTTTCAGTTTTTTTTTGCTTACTTGAAAGTGTATTTGCATGTGTGTGAAGTCTCCAAGAGGTCTTGGTACATATGCACATGGAATCTTTGGAAGTAACACTCAAAAGCTAGTCAACATGCCATGCTAGTTGAGACTCCCATGCCACTTCCAAATTTAATTTATAAAATAAGTTTTATAAAAGAATTAGATTTTATAAAACCTTTTATAAATTTCCATATTTATTTTATGTACATTTCATTATATAAAACCAATTTATATAAAATGTAACATAAATTAATTATTTAACCTATAAATAATTAAATCCATATTATATAAATTATTCCATAATTTATATATACACACATCAAGTAATATTCAAGAAAACCATTTTTCTTAAAGTTCAAGTGTCGCGTATTTAATCAACGACCCAATCGCTAAGATCAAATACAAATAAGGTGTCGGTAAGTTTGTTATTGGGTATGACCCGACTTGGATCATAACACTTCAGCCACATTAATTTAATATGTCTCTCGGGCATACGAAAAACCTTCAATCTCCCACTTGCACGAGAAACATAAGAAATTAATGCAAGTGATGGATATAGCCTAACACACCGTCCATCACCCCTAATATGTTATGACTTTGTGCCATTCAATAACATCATCCCTTTCGAGCCCCTTACTCGAACTGACATATGTAGGTGAATCTTTCATTATATCCTTTCGTCCTAGATGTCATGTTAAATCCAAGAGATACAGAGTGATCACTCTCTTATAGATTTAACTTTTCAGGCCTTAGACATCTGACTCTCAACGAATAAGAGGGACAAATTCCATCTTGACTACATACGTCCTAGATATACACTTTGTAATATACCTGAGTTCTTCCTTATGTACTACCATGTTTCAGAATAGCGAAGGAAAGAATCAAGGCACAGTACTTGGTGAATATCCGAACCCAATATGTATCTCAGGTCAGAGGATACAATGATATTCGCCTTTACTCAAGATTACATGTGATCAACCACAAAGGCTCTATACAGTAATTCTTGAGAGCGGGTCTTCCAATATTTGTTTCCCACAAATATCTATGAACCTTGGTTGCAACCTTGCCCCACATTCAACCTATGAATGTATACCAATCCAAGTTCATAATAGTCTAAACCTCACACTTGTTCCCACAAATGTGATCGACTACGGAAATTTAGAATAATTGCTTATTCATGGATGAAATATGCAAAATAGGAACATAACTCAAATAAATTAACACCATAGTTATATTAATGAGTTTGAATAATTTCGTTCCGGTACAATACATAAAATAGATCATATCTAATCACTAGAATATCGAAGCCCTAATGCACAAACATGTCCCTCATGTTTTGTCCCATGTAAAAGCTTCGTGAGTGGATCCGCAACATTATGATCTGTATGAACTTTGCGAATACATATCTTTCCTTTTTCAACTTCATCCCTTATGTAGTTGAATCTCCGCTCAATGTGACGAGTCTTTTGATGGGCACGAGGTTCCTTGATTTGAGCAATCGCACCCTCGTTGTCACAAAAGATCTCAAGAGGGTCCTGAATGGAAGGGACCACTCCTAAGTCGTCGATGAATTTCTTCATCCATGCAGCTTCCTGTGCTGCCAATGAGGTGGCAATGTACTCCGACTCTGCAGTGGATAACGCAACAACCTCCTGTTTCGAACTCTTCCA
The DNA here is from genome assembly GCF_046630445.1 of Rutidosis leptorrhynchoides. NCBI lineage: Eukaryota > Viridiplantae > Streptophyta > Magnoliopsida > Asterales > Asteraceae > Rutidosis > Rutidosis leptorrhynchoides. Next base: position 66,351,272 of record NC_092342.1, read on the forward strand.
AGAGACCGCACCTCCATTTAATGTAAATACATAACCAGATTGTGATCGAGAATCATCTCGATCAGTTTGGAAGCTCGCGTCCACGTAACCTTTTACAGCGAGTTCCTCCTCACCAGACCCATATATTAGAAACATATCCTTAGTCCTCCTAAGGTATTTCAATATGCTTTTAACAGCAATCCAATGACTATATCCTGGGTTATTCTGGTATCTACTTGTCAAGCTTAGAGCGCATGACACATCCGGTCTAGTACATATCATTGCATACATGATAGACCCAATAGCAGATGCGTATGGGACTTTCTTCATTCTCTCTTGTTCATCTTTCGTGGTAGGACACTGAGATGAACTGAGAACGGTTCCTTTTTGAATAGGTACCAAACCTCTCTTAGAGTTTTCCATCTTGAACCTTTTCAAGATTTTATCAATGTATGTACTTTGACTTAAACCTATCAATCTCTTGGATCTATTCCTATAGATCCCTATCCCCAATATGTATTGTGCATCTCCAAGATCCTTAATGGAGAAGCAACTCTTTAGCCAAGTTTTGACTCCTTGCATTGTGGTAATATCATTCCCAAATAATAATATATCATCCACATATAGTACAAGGAACATGATAGTGCTCCCACTAGCTTTCTTATATACACAAGCTTCATCACCATTTTTAATGAAGCCAAATTTCTCGGCTTCCTCATTAAAACGATGATTCCACATTCTAGATGCTTGTTTCAATCCGTAGATTGACTTCTTTAACTTGCATACACTTTTAGGATATTTTGGATCAACAAAACCTTCAGGCTGGACCATATAGACATCTTCCATAAGATATCCATTTAGGAAAGCGGTTTTGACATCCATTTGCCATATTTCATAGTCGTAGTGAGCAGCAATGGCAAATAATATCCTAATAGACTTTAGCATTGCCACAGGCGAGAAAGTTTCATCATAATCAACCCCTTGAGTTTGAGTGAAACCTTTTGCAACAAGTCTAGCTTTATATGTATCCAAGTTTCCATGTATGTCGGTTTTCATTTTGAAAAGCCATTTGCAATCAACTAGCTTAGAGCTAGGAGGTTGCTCAACAAGTTCCCACACTTGGTTTTCATACATGGATTGCATCTCGGCGTTCATGGCTTCCTGCCATTTATCTTTATCAATCCTTGATAAAGCATCTTGGTAGTTTGTTGGTTCATCCAAATCAACCGTATAGCAACCATCTATGAGAAACCCATATCTCTCAGGAGGATTGCTAATCCTACCAGATCTTCGAATGTCTTGTGTATTTTGATCATCCATTTGATCACTATCAACATTTTCATGTTGAGTGCTAGTGTCAACCAATTGTGTATCATCTACTTGATCTTGAACCTCTTCAAGATCTATCTTCCTTTCACTATTTCCTTCCATTAGGAACTTAGTTTCAAGGAATTCCGCCTTCCGAGCAATAAATACATTCTGCTCGGATGGATCATAGAAATAGTATCCCATATCATCCTTGGGATATCCTATGAAGATACACTTCGTGGATCGAGCATCCAACTTATTAGGGACGTAACGCTTAGGATAAGCTTCACATCCCCATACCTTTAAGTATGATAGAGATGGAGGTTTACCAAACCACATCTCGTGAGGAGTTCGTTCCACTTTCTTGGTTGGGGCCATATTTAAAATACGAGCCGCGGAGCATAGACAATAACCCCAAAATGATAGAGGCAACGAGCTTCTTGCCATCATAGATCGAACCATATCCATTAGGGTTCGGTTCCTCCTTTCGGAAACTCCATTAAGTTGGGGTGTTCCGGGTGGAGTAAGTTGTGAGATAATCCCACAACTCCTAAGATGATCTTGGAAGGCATCGCTTAGGTATTCACCTCCTCTATCGGTACGTAGTACCTTAATTGTCCTATTGAGTTGATTTTGTACTTCGTTTTGATATTCTTTGAATGCTTCAAACGTTTCGTCCTTGTGTCTTAATAAGTAGACATATCCGAAACGACTAAAGTCATCAATGAAAGTAACAAAGTATCTTTCACCATTCCTAGTTATGGGTTTAAAGGGTCCACATACATCCGAATGTATTAATCCCAATAAATCTTTAGCCCTTTCATAAGTCCCTTTGAAAGGTGCTTTAGTCATCTTGCCTTGTAAACAAGATTCGCATACATCAAATGAATCCATTTCATTTGATTTCAAAAGTCCATTCCTTTGAAGTGTATGCATTCGGTTCTTGTTTATGTGACCAAGGCGACAATGCCATAAGTAGGACTCACTCAAATCCCTTTTGAGTTTCTTGGTGCTTGTATGGTATATAGAGCTCGATGATGCGTCATCATGAACCAATTCATAAATTCCATTTGAAGGCGAAGCCTTGAAATAGAATACATTATCTAAATAAATATGGATATCATCATTAACAAAATTAAGATTAAAACCACATTGTTTCAAACGGGAAATGGAAATAATGTTTCGACATAAATCGGGTGCATACAAAACATCTTTCAAAATAAGTTCCAAACCACTTGGAAGCTTTAACACAAAGTCTCCTTGAGCCTTCACTTGCACTTTGGCTCCATTACCCATGTAGAGACTTGATGTTCCCGTTTGCTTGCTACTTCTTTTGAACCCCTGCAATGAATTGCAAATGTGAGTTCCACATCCAGTGTCTAATACCCATGTATTAGAAGAAGTAATACTAAGCTCTATATATACCATATATATATTACCTGAGGTTTGCCCTGCATCCCTCTTATCCTTCAACTCCTTAAGATAGATCGGACAGTTTCGTTTCCAATGACCCATTTCACCGCAACCGAAACATGGGTCTTCCTTGGGGTTTGCCTTTTCGGCTACCTTTTGCTTCTTAGCCTTGTTGATGGTTGGGGTAACCATCTTCCCCTTCCCTTTGCCTTGGTAAGCGGGTCCTTTTCTCTTAGCCACCTTTGGCTTAGAGGTCTTACCTTTGGACCCACCTTGATCGATTGCTAACACGGGTAAAGCCCTTTTACCCATGCTAGTTTCTGCCGTTCTAAGCATACCGTGAAGCTCACCTATGCTCTTATCCATCCCATTCATATTGTAATTAATTACAAATTGATCAAACCTTTTTGATAGGGAGTTAAGGATAAGATCGGTGGCTAACTCATTAGATATGTTTAGGTTAAGACGGTTAGCACGATCGATAAGGCTTTTCATCTTAAGTACATAAGATGAAACCGATTGGGTATCGTCCATACGACAAGCATGTAGCGCTCGAACCGTTTCGAAGCGTTCGACACGCGCTTGTTGAAGGAACATCTCCTTCAATTGCGTTATCATGTCGTATGCACTATGATGTTCGAAATCCTTTTGGAGTTCGGGTATCATAGTCCCAAGCATTAAGCATGAGACTTGAAGGGAGTCGTGGCAATACTTATCGTAAGAGGCCATTGCCTCCACATCATTCTCATCCGGTTGATCGGGAATGGGGTCCTCAAGCACATACATTTTATCCTCTTGTTTGAGGACAATCCGAAGATTGCGAAACCAATCCATAAAGTTTGTATGGTTGAGTTTGTCTTTCTCTAAGAGAGACCTTAATGATAGGTGGTTTAGGTTAAGTGGTGCGTTAGGAATGTTGTTGTTGTTATTGGCGGCCATATACAAAATTAACAAAGTTCGTTTAAGTATCGATTTTAATTTAACATTCAATACCCTTTAAATCAAATTGAATTATTAAATTCTAGAATCCAACGGTAAACCAAATTTCGGTTAGGTGACCTTTATCCCGCAATTTGATTTAGCTAGGTAGTCAATAAATGACAATTGCAATCCATTTGCAACTTCTAGAGTATGGGATCATGCAATCCTTTTGCATGGCATATTTATCCCATCAACGCCTATTTGTTCTTCATGCTTCGGTGACCCTAAGTTCATGATTCCCAAATCAAGTCGTCCTACTTGTATAGACTTGTAAATTTAACATACATGTGGTTAGGTGACCTTTATCCCACAAGCATGCGAAATTTACCTTAATCATATTAGTTTGCTCATAACGGTTAGGTGACCTTTATCCCATCATGAGTTCCCTAATACTTTTAAGTGTCACACAATAGGATGGCGTTAAACTTGTTTACCTTGTTAGTGAAAGGGATTTTGAGTTTTCGTTAATTCTAGTTTGAGAAAACTTTTGCACCATACACTAACATGCATTTAGTGTATGGTTTATTTGAAAATCCATTTTTCATGTTTTGTAATTAAGCCAATTACTTGATATAAACCATTTTATATGTACGATCCTTATCATGTCCTTAATAACCGTTTATTAATGTCCTTTTAGCCATTTCAATTTAACCATTTTAAATTGTCGTTTTGCATGTGATTAATAATGTCAATTTTAACCAATTTAAATTGCCATTTTAGTTTGTTGTTAACTTGTGTGATTAACTTGTAGCATACAAACATACAATCCACATAATCATACAAAACAACCACGCATGCAAAATCAAGATGTTCACAATCTAGCCATTTTGGTAGGCATTTGTTTAGCCGAAAACAAATGCCACCGGTTAAGGGATTATAACACAAAGTAGGAGATTTTAAAATCTCCCACTTAATCTTGCATCCAAATGCTTCTTCATGTGTTCTTCAAGTCTTGCATCTTCATCTTTTACAAAAAATATATCCTAATACATTTTTCTCTAAAAAATAAAAATACAACCTAATCTATTTTACATGCCAAATATAAAATAAATTACATAACCAAAATAATAAATATTACAACCAAATGAATGAATTAATTATTACATACCAAATGAATAATACAAATCACTCAAACATGCAACCAAACAACCACAAGGTCTAGGCATAGATTGTGAACATTATCTTACTACCAAATATGAACAACATGGAACAACCCAAAACCCATTTCGGGACCCCATGAAATTCGGCCAAAATAGCAAACCCACCCAAACCCTTAAATTTTTGCATTTCACTTGCATTCATGTTCATAAAATGCAAAGATATAGTGGGTTTAAAAAATCATCTCGAAGTATATTTCAACAACTTCGGCTCTAGATACCATTGTTGGGATTTAACAAGTTCAAAATACTTAAACAAATTTAAGAATTATAAGAAAGCGGAAGCATGTTAATTACCATTTTGGACTTATATATCTTTAACCAATTAAAGTTAAATCCCAATTAGGATCAAGTTGTGAAACATACTTACAAACTACAAGCAAGAAAAGGGATTATACCTATTCCAAGCTTGTTGAAAGGTGATGAAGATGATGATGATGAATGGAGCCTCAAATGGATGAAACCTCAAGTAGTTATACCCCAAACTTGTGCACCAACACCCTAGCTTTTGGTTAGGATTTAATGACACCTAAATGAGCTTGCAAAAAAAAGAAAATGAACCACTTTGAGCACCCAAAGCTCACGGCCAGCAGGCTGATTTTGGAGCAGAATTTTCAGTTTTTTTTTGCTTACTTGAAAGTGTATTTGCATGTGTGTGAAGTCTCCAAGAGGTCTTGGTACATATGCACATGGAATCTTTGGAAGTAACACTCAAAAGCTAGTCAACATGCCATGCTAGTTGAGACTCCCATGCCACTTCCAAATTTAATTTATAAAATAAGTTTTATAAAAGAATAAGATTTTATAAAACCTTTTATAAATTTCCATATTTATTTTATGTACATTTCATTATATAAAACCAATTTATATAAAATGTAACATAAATTAATTATTTAACCTATAAATAATTAAATCCATATTATATAAATTATTCCATAATTTATATATACACACATCAAGTAATATTCAAGAAAACCATTTTTCTTAAAGTTCAAGTGTCGCGTATTTAATCAACGACCCAATCGCTAAGATCAAATACAAATAAGGTGTCGGTAAGTTTGTTATTGGGTATGACCCGACTTGGATCATAACACTTCAGCCACATTAATTTAATATGTCTCTCGGGCATACGAAAAACCTTCAGGTCTCACAAGATGGTTTGAAAAACTTGAATCAGTATTCCGAGTCAGTAACTATTCCGAGTCCAACAAAACCAAATTTGCTTCCTGCACGCTATCTGATGGCACCCTCACGTGGTGGAACACCATGGCACAGGCACAAGGTATTGATGAGGCGTATGCTACGCCATGGGAGGAGTTCAAAGCGGCTATGATTGATGAGTATTGTCCGAGAATCGAGATACAAAAGATGGAAATGGAGTTTATGCAATTGAAAGCTGTTGGCAACGATCTCGATGGTTACAATCGGAGGTTTCTTGAGTTAGCTCTTATGTGTCCTACCATGGTCACCCCGGAATTCAAGCGTATGGAGAGATACTTTTGGGGACTCCCTAAGTCCATCAAGGGTAATGTCACCTCGTCCAAGCCACCAAATGTTCCCAAAGCAATGCGCATGGCGCATACACTCATGAATCAGATTCTCATCGATGAACCGGAGAAGTCCAAGTCTGAAGCGGGTAGTAGTGACAAGTGAAAGTGGGATAACAGTAAGGGGAGGAACTATGATCAAACCCCCCGCTAAGAGACACAACAACGGTTTCTGAGGTGAAGAGTGTGAACGACGTACGGATTGTGAACGAGTTTCCTGATGTCTTTCCAGAGGAGTTACCTGGATTACCACCACCGAGGGCAGTGGAATTTCAGGTCGATTTAGTGCCAGGAGCTGCACCTGTAGCTCGCGCACCGTACCGACTTGCACCTTCCGAGATGCAAGAGTTACAAAGCCAACTACAGGAACTCCTAGATCGAGAGTTTATTCAACCGAGTTCTTCGCCTTGGGGCGCACCTGTTTTGTTTGTGAAGAAGAAGGATGGATCCTTTCGTATGTGTATCGACTACCGTGAACTCAACAAATTGACGATCAAGAATCGGTATCCTCTTCCCCGCATTGACGACCTTTTTGATCAACTTCAAGGATCGAGTGTTTACTCTAAGATCGATTTGCGATCCGGTTATCACCAGTTGAGGGTGAAGGAAAGTGATGTGATGAAAACTGCGTTCAGAACTCGTTATGGTCATTATGAGTTCCTCGTGATGCCATTCGGATTAACCAACGCACCTGCCGTGTTCATGGATCTCATGAATTGTGTCTGCAAGCCGTACCTGGATAAGTTCGTTATTGTCTTCATAGATGATATCCTCATCTACTCCAAGAGCGAAGAAGAACATGAACAACATCTTCGATTAATGCTTGAACTCTTGAGACAAGAGCAACTTTATGCGAAATTCTCCAAGTGTGAATTTTGGTTGAAGGAAGTCCAATTTCTGGGTCATGTTGTGAGCGACCAGGGTATTAAAGTTGATCCCGCTAAGATTGAAGCTATCAGTAAGTGGGAGACACCCACTACCCCGACGCACATCCGCCAATTTCTAGGTCTCGCCGGTTACTACCGAAGGTTTATAGAAGGATTCTCTCTGATTGCGCGTCCTTTGACCGCGCTGACTCATAAGGGAAAGAAGTTCATTTGGGAACCCGCACACGAATCAGCATTTCAAAGCTTGAAGAAGAAGTTAACCTCCGCACCTATTTTATCACTCCCTGAAGGCAGTGACGACTTTGTTGTTTATTGCGATGCATCGAAGAATGGTTTTGGTTGCGTATTGATGCAAAGATCAAAGGTTATTGGCTATGCATCCCGGCAATTGAAGATTCACGAGCGGAACTACACAACTCACGATCTTGAACTTGGAGTCGTTGTCTTTGCACTCAAATTATGGAGACACTATTTGTATGGAACTAAAAGTACTATCTTCACCGATCACAAGAGTCTTCAACACATCTTCGATCAGAAGCAACTGAATATGAGACAGCGTCGATGGATCGAGACGCTCAACGACTACGATTGTGAACTCTGTTATCACCCTGGCAAGGCCAATGTTGTAGCTGATGCTTTGTGTGATGACCCGGGAATTTCCGATTAAATTTAAACTTTAATCTTTATATGTTTCCGACACGATAAGCAAAATCTGTAATGTTGAAGTCTCAAAAACTTTGAACTGTGTTCATGTAACCATTTGACCTTTGACTAACTGTGTTCATGTAACCATTTGACCTTTGACTATCCCGACGATTCACGAACCAATGTGTAATTAATTATGTAAATATATATATACATATATATATATATATATATATATATAAATTTGAATTAAAAATGAAAGATAACAAATAAAAATAAGTAAGTTATTAATTACAATAAACATATGTAATTAGATATATAATACTATCATGAATCTATATAAGAGTACGTATATATAAAAGATTTCTATTGATAACTAATATATTGTAACATATATAAAATATATATATTAAATATTCTATTATAATATTATATAAATGGTACATAGTTAACAACATATTAGATTCAATCATATATATATATATATATATATATATATATATATATATATATATATATATATATATATAAATTTGTTATTACTTTCAATAGTAATATTAATATTAGCGTAATTAATATCATATATAACCTATAGATGTAAATGAGTTATATATAAATGGTTGTAGTATTATTAATACTAAAATTATTGACATTAATAATATTAGCATTATTATTATTAGTATTACCATTATTATCATTAATAATATTATTATCAATTGTCATTATTATTAATGTTACTTATTATTATTAATATTATTATTAAAATTATTATTAATAATTATCAATATACTTGATATTAATATTATTAGTATTGTTAGTAATATTATTAGATATTAATATTAGGAATTTTTATTATAAATTATTATCCTTATCATTATTATAGTTATTTAAAATAGTAAAATTTATTATTATTAATATTATCAATATAATTATCATTATTATTTCTATAAATATTATTATTATTTGTTTCATTAATATTAGATAATAATATTGCTATTATTAGGTCTCTTTATGTATTTAATATACAAATATATAAATATATATTTGATGTATAATTGTACAAATACAGGTTTATATGTAAATGCATATACACATATAAATATATATATATATAAATATATATATATATATATAAATATATATATATATATATATATATATATATATATATATATATATATATATATATATATATAATACTTATACATATATATAAAATATATAAATACCGTATGTAAATATAAAAATAGATAAAAATTGCGTATTCTGTTTGAATCACAATCAAACTATGACAGATTGTCAATCCTGTGACAACCCGAAAATTTCCAACCAAATTTAAACTTTAATCTTTATATGTTTCCGACACGATAAGCAATATTTGTTAAGTTAAATTGCGAGAATTTTAAACTATGTTCATACATTCATTCAACCTCGATCATGTTCCAACGATTCACGAACCATTAAACGAATATGATTATATATGTATATGTGTATATATATTATAACTTGAAACGTAAACAAAATATTAGATTAAATACTTTATATGATTGTATCTGTTTCAAAATATTTATCAATGGAATTAGAAGATAAGATCAAATGATTGAATTATCAGATATATTGAATTATGATTACAAGTCTCTGTTGAAAGGCCCACGTTGATTTGAGAAATCTTTCCATTTTAACAATATTCAGAAAATGGTAAAGTGATTTATAAATAAGAACAAATTGTCAATCATTGAGAACTAGACAAAGGATAGTGGAAGATTGAATCTCATAAAGACTCGATTGATCTATTTAGTTTCAAACGTACAAAAACATTTTCAGTTTAAAAAGAACTTTATTATTAAAACGTATATAACTTTTATAAATATCTAAAACCACTTTTGACAACTCATTACTTAACTAGTATGATAAAGATAACGATATTTATATTTTATTTTATTAAATATATATAACGATTTAAATTAATATTATATATATTTATACGCGTATTATACGTACATAGTTTTATACTTTTACTATACTTAAACTTTACCTTTACTTTATTTTTACTTTACTTTAACTTTAATAATTCACTTTAATAATTCATACTTTAATAATTCACTTTAATAATTCATACTTTAATAATTCACTTTAATAATTCATACTTTAATAATTCACTTTAATAATTCATACTTTAATAATTCACTTTAATAATTCATACTTTAATAATTCACTTTAATAATTTAAAAATCTATTATAAATAGAATTCAATAGGTTTCATTATTTCATAGAAACTTGAAAATATTTTTCTCTAAACTCTCTCAATCGATTTACATATATATATTTACTCCGTATTATTTCAAGATATTATTAGTATACATAAAATATTACGACAGAGTGCTGTCTGAGTGATTTCGAAATTATTTTTCGAGTAGGATAGGATTAAGGAAATTATGGGTTATAGCTATGGAGGTGATTGAGTATGGTTCATGGGTATGCTCGTGAGGTCAATATAGTGTTTATCATTTCCGTTGCGTCTACGTACCTTTCCTGCAATATTGAATCTCAATATTGATACGTGAGTACTCATAATTTAACTTTTACAGTGCTCGAGTATTTAAGATTATGCATGCTTGTACTTTTGATATTGCCCTTAGACAGGTTAGGTTGAATATTGAATTAGTTACACTTGCGGTTGAGATAAGGTATAAGATATGCATGTCCTTGGAAAGCTAGCGAAAAATTAAGGACTTTTCCTTTAGATATCGAATGGTTTCGATGAACGGATTAGAAGTTATAATCAATTGAATTTTCGATATTTTTATTAAAAATGATTATTATTATCGTCGTTTTTATCGTCGTTCTAGTTTTATCTTATCATTATCATTGTTATTATCTTTATCAATAAAAGGGATTTATCATTAAAAATTGTTATTTTTTTTATTATTACTATCGTTATTATCGTTAAAGTTATAATTAGTATTATTATTATTATTATCCAATTATTATTATTATTATTAGTATTATTATTATTATTATCATTATTAATATATATATCATTATTTAAAAATGGATATTGTCATTGTTATTATTATTATTACTATATTATCATTAAGATAATTATTAGTATTATCTTTAAAAATGTTATAGTAACTATCATTATTAATATTAGTGTAATTAAAACAAATATTTGTAACACCTAATTATTTTGATTACTATTATTATCATTATTATGAACACGATATAAAAGATGATTAAAAGCTATTAAACGAAACGATTAGGAAATAATGAGTAAGAGTATCATGATGAAATTAAAATATTATAAGATATTGATTTAGATAAAATTATCATTCTTATTATTTTTATCATTACTATTATTATTAAAAATATCGTTAGTATTAAAACTATCATTTTAACAAAAATTATCATTTTAATAGAAATGTCATTGCTACTATAAAATATCATTATTATTATTATTATTTTAAATAGAATTATTATTTTAAAGATAATATTAAAAATTATCGTAAATATTAAAGTTATCATAATTAGAATTATCGTTTTATCATAATGTCATCTTAGTAATTATAAATATTGATATTTTTATAATAATAATTATTATTACAAAATAATACAACTTTTACTTACTATCATTATAGATACTATTTTATCAAATAACTATGTGATACAAATATATTTTACTACGTGTAATAACTTACTTTAATAATACCTATCATATTATCTTTATGATATTAAATGAACCCTATAAATTTTATTACTTAATATATATAAAAGTATATTATATTATATAAATTTAATATAAAATTTTATTTATTAATAAATAAATTATATTATTTACTCTAATAAATCTTTTAAAAATATTTAAAAATATAAAACGACGATATTTAAACTATATATTAATCATGTATAGATTTTTGAAAATTATTTTTTAGTCAAATTTACTTTTGTTGACTTTTGCATATTAGTCTCGAGCATTAGGATTGTGGTACACTATGACTTGGCCTAATTTGTTAGACAAATATTGACCAACACATAATTATATATAATTAATTTAGGTTCGTGAATCCGAGGCCAACCTTGCACTTGTTCAATGACGTTATATGTATTTTTACTACGAAATACAGTATGGTGAGTTTCATTTGCCCTTTTTACTCTTTACGTTTTTGGGCTGAGAATACATGCAAATGCTTTATTAACTGTTTTACAATATTTATATGCGTGAGTTTCATTATTCCCTTTTTAAATGTTTTTGCAATATATATTTTTGGGACTGAGAATACATGCGCTTCTTTTATAAATGTTTGACGAGATAGACACAAGTACTTAAAAACTACATTCTATGGCTGGATTATTAAACCGAATATGCCCTTTTTATTAAGTCTGGTAATCCAAGAATTAGGGAACAGACACCCTAATTGACGCGAACTCTAAAGATAGATCTATTGGGCCTAACAAACCCCATCCAAAGTACCGGATGCTTTAGTACTTCGAAATTTATATCATGTCCGAAGGAGGATCCCGGAATGATAGGGGATATTCTTATATGTATCTAGTTAATGTCGGTTACTAAGTGTTCACCATATGAATGATTATTTTTGTCTCTATGCATGGGACGTATATTTATGAGAACTAGAAATGAAATTCATGTAGTCTATTAAAATGATGGATATAAATGATTATGATAAACTAATGAACTCACCAAACTTTTGGTTGACACTTTAAAGCATGTTTATTCTCAGGTGTTAAAGAAATCTTCCGCTGTGCATTTGCTCATTTTAAAGATATTACTTGGAGTCTTTCATAGCATATTTCAAAGAACGTTGCATTCGAGTCATTGAGTTCATCAAAGATTATTATTAAATCAATTTATAGTTGGATAGTGAATATTATGAAATGGTATGCATGCCTGTCAATTTTCGATGTAAAGAAATTTTGTCTTTTAAAAATGAATGCAATGTTTGTAAAATGTATCATATAGAGGTCAAATACCTCGCAATGTAATCAACTATTGTGAATCGTTTATAATGTATATGAACGGGTCATTTTAGTTGGTATCAGAGCGGTGGTCTTAGCGAACCAGGTCTGCATTAATGTGTCTAACTGATAAGTCGATGGGATGCATTAGTGAGTCTGGACTTCGACCGTGTCTGCATGTCAAAAATTTTGATTATCATTTTGTGTCAAAAATTAACTACTTATCATCCTCAGGAAATTACCTGCTTATCATTTTTAGTCTAAGACACGTCTTGCGGCATTGATTGCATGAATAGTGTATAGACAAAAATTCATATCTTAGCATATCTGCTAAATCATATCTTATCGTATCTGTTACTTTAAACTTTGCCTGACATATCCCGCAAAGTCCTCCGTAATCTATGAAATCTTTTGATATATATATATATATATATATATATATATATATATATATATATACATATATATATACATACATATATATACATATATATATACATATATATACATATATATATATATACATATATATATACATATATATACATATATATATATATACATATATATATATATATATACATATATATATATATATATACATATATATATATATATATATATATATTTATATATATATATATTCTATGTAATTAAAATACCATCCGTTAGCCAAAATCATTTCATATTGAAAAAAAAATCCTTTATCCAATCGTACGAAATGGAATTCGTCAACAGTTCAAGTCACTCAGATTCCGAAATGGAATCCCATTCAAACTCCGAAAGCAGTGTGACCGGAATAGATCAACCAATCAGTCATCACCTATTCTGGATGAATTGGGGATGGGTTCGTAGCCTCCTCAATCATTGGAGACAAGAAGAAGGTGATCCCTTCCATCCACCACATTGCCCTCTTGACGAAGAACCTGAAGCACTTACCGGCGAACCTATCCGAAACACCATTTTCTCGCTCATTTCCAGAGTATCTCGTCACGATTATATATTACATCAAATTTTAGATTTTATTTATCCGCTCGTCCGAACCGACAATCACCCCGGTGTAATAGAAGAAGTCAACGAGCTTCGCGCTCGGGTAGTGGCTTTGGAGAATATGGTGCAGAGATTACTAACACCAGCAGCAGCATAACCAGTACCACCATCATCAACGCCAACAGTACCATTACCACCTCCAACCACAACCGCGTCGTAAACCTCAACTTCACAATCTGTCCCACGAGCATCAACGTCATACGCACCATAGATACCAAGGAGTACCAACTACAATAACTGATGAAGTATTAATTCATAACTTCATTGGAGAAACATTCCGCGGCGATTATGTAATCTCTAAAGTCTTAGAGATTATCTAATCTAGCCCTAACCATAAATCAGTTAAGCGAACCAAAATGATAGAAGGAAGAGTAGAAACCCTGACAAAAATGGTGTGTGATTAACAAGCTAAACTTGCTTTTCCAACAGCATCAACAGTACCGTCAGCGTTACCAGCATCGTCAGTACAGTCAACATCCGAATCAACAACACCGATAACATCACAAACTCTGTCAGTTCAAGAATCACTGTGGACATCATTACGAATCAATAACGTGTATATTGTATCAACGAGTTATGAAGAATTAACTCATTCCCTCTGAAGAAATTATATGTATATTATATATATATATATATATATATATATATATATATATATATATATATATATATATATATATATATATATATATATATATATATATATATATATATATATATATTTTGAAATAAATCTTTCCGTGCTAAGCTATTGTGTGAGAATCTTAACTACTCGGTTAATTCATATTACAAATATGCAATAATGTACGTCCTTCGGCCGCAACTTAACCAGCGTTAACTACAATCTCTGTCGCAATTCAACAAATTCCAATTCATAATAAATCAAGTATATTATTGATTTTACACTTTCATCATCGATGTACCCGAAACTTTTCAGATAACATCATTCGTACTTTGCGAAATTCTCAAGAATTCCACGAACCGAACATCATACATCAACAAATAACGAAGTATTGATTCATAATTTCAATGTCATTAAAGAAATACTGCGTAAAAGTTATGTACTTTTTAAAGCCTTTAGGGATTATTCAATTCTAGTTTCAACTGTAAATCAAATGAGTTTAATTTAACATTAACTCATTAAATCTATGTTACATCTGAAGAAATTATACATATATATATATTTTCATAAAGACCGTAATAAAATTCTTTTGTACAAAATATTAATTGTGAAATTTTTTTTTTAACGGGTAGGTAATACCCGAGAGATATATAAATTCACAATTAATATGTTATATTCTTCGAATCTGATTCAGCAAATCATCCATTATACTCCCTACTTTCACAACAATATACATTCTTTTATAGAAATCAAAACAACCATACTCATTCAAAATTTAATTACATATTCTGATTTTGAAATCTCAAAATTCAACTTGAGATATGACCAAAATCATCACTCTTAGATCCTTACATTTTTCACAAGCTATATTTTGACTTCAAAACTGTGTTAGAACATCAAATGTATGTTAACGATTACAATCTGTGTTCAAACCACATCAAATGTATGTTAACGATTACAATCTGTGTTCAAACCCTTCGAAAATTTCTGAAGACACTTCGAATGATGACCAATCGAGATGATGATCCAACCACATGTTACCCACAGTTATGTACCCGAAAAACTCTTGAAACTAAAGTAAAAGTTTAAACAACGTATCCGCGTCAGATTCTTTGGCATTTATTAGCAAAAATAACTTTGCGACTCCTATTCAAAGTAGCCAGTTTTGTCACAGCTCCAGCAAGTCAACTTCAATTTTTCAGTCAGACTAACCTTATTATAACCTTGAGATATACACCTTTGTTACCAGGGAACCTTTTACATTCCACCACATTATTAGCAGATGTACCAACAACTTCATTACCCTTTGACTTTAGCCTCTCCAAAAAGTCATTATAATTATTCATTGAAACCCCATCATTTACTCATTCGCATCTTGTAATGAGAATTGCTATACGAATCATTGGGAATTAGCAATCAGTATTTTGAAATCTCGCAAGATGTCTACGCCAACAGTTATATGTGTATATATAACGTCTATCTTATGGACTTAATTTGAATGTGAAGTTTCTGAAAAATACTCCGAACTACGAATTGGTTCTCCGAAAATGGAAGAAAAAAAATGATGATGAAGTAGCAAAAACTATAAACGACTTTAAATGGTAAAAGCTGGATGATAATGATGAAGTGTGTTGGCAAAGCGCAGAAAAAGAGAAGTTTTGGAACTGGAAAATGGATTGAGCAAAGTAGGAAGGAGGCTGTGGACAAATTACAAAGACTGAACCTGACTTCAAAGGATCCAAATGATTCAGTACCTGCTGAAGTCATTAACGAATACCTTGCTCCTGACTCTAAACCCCTGCGGACAATATTCTTCATCATCCTATGATATTAGAAATTCTAAAATATCATCATATCTTTCATTATAAATATCCTCCATATTTCTGAAGATATTTTCTTAATTTTTCTTATTTAAAATCATTTACCTCTTCGCGCTATTTTTATTACACCATAAAAGAAACTATTTTAGTTTCAAAATTCTGAAACATTCAAGTTTAAAATAGGAATATTTTGAAGTAA
Source organism: Rutidosis leptorrhynchoides (assembly GCF_046630445.1). Taxonomy (NCBI): domain Eukaryota; kingdom Viridiplantae; phylum Streptophyta; class Magnoliopsida; order Asterales; family Asteraceae; genus Rutidosis; species Rutidosis leptorrhynchoides. Next base: position 66,367,854 of record NC_092342.1, read on the forward strand.
TGTTGGGAACTGAAGCATGAATTAGTATAATATAATGACACTTGATCAATGTGATTATATTACAGTAAGTCATGCTGAGTTTCTAAATAGAACGTGATGATTCACAGATCATAACATCATCATGTGCCATGTTATACGACTCTTGTATTCTATTTAACTTCTAAAATATCAAGAAAATATTTCTTGATGATTCGGCCTTTTCCAAGGTATTCTAGTAATTTGACAAGTCAAGATCGTGCCATCACAATTTCCTTCCTAGAACATTAACAATGTTCATTCCGAAATTCATATCTGTGAATTCTGGACCATTACAAGCAGTGCTTAATCGCAAGAAGAAGAAACGAAAGGACAAAACTCCAAAATAGAAATTGGGGTATAAATTGCAGCAAATAAAAGAGAGCATTAACTGTGAATGATAATGATTATAGAAGACAGAAGCAGATACTTTGAAATATAAGGGAACATATAAATCCCAACGACAAACCAGAAATTATAAACCATATATATCGATGCATATAGCAATATAAAGACACGGGAGAACTAGAAACACTATAAACCCAAGAGTATAGTAGAAGTAAATAGATTCTTCCGGCGGTAGATGAAAAAGAAGAATGACCGATATGAAAGTTAGAAGTATATCGAGAATCAGAACTGGATGAAGCATATTGATGAATACTTTAAAATATGAGTTGAGGGGGAAAGAATAGAAGGTGATGAAACATGACTAGGAACTTAGAAATCAACAGATTAACTCACACAATGGCGGAATAAGTGAATCAAACCCTCTAGTGAATAGGTTAAGTTTTTTTTGATTAATTTAGTCAAACCACAACTAAATCAAGTGTGATTAGATCAACACCTAGAGCTATTATTCACCACCTGGGTGATTTGGACTGAGAGACAATCGGAGGAGCTCACTAGATCTGAGTGTGTGTAAAAAATGAGAGGCTTAACCTAAAATGAAGAACATAAGACTTTATATACCCCTGCTGTTGACTCACCTATACGATTCATTCATCACACGTACGAGTTGGCTTCATCAGTCGTACGGGTGATCACTCACTCGTGTCTTCTCATTTAGGTTGTAATTGTGACTTAGCTCAGCATCAACCGTGCATATGAGCCTGTCAGCTGTACTAGTGAGGCTTCACTCGTATGTCTAACTAAGTCTAACATAGTTAAACATCTAAATATCGTTCCTGCAGTTCCTGTAACCACATACAAACACGGATAGGATAATAACGAGCAATCATGGTGGCCTCTAAACTGTTGTACCTGCAATGGACGCGGGTAGATGTCTAGGAACTTGCATAAAATGCATCAACAGAAGGTGTGAGTTGTAAGGAAATGAAGGAGGTGAATTTATAAGAAAATCTCCGACAGAACAATTAAAATGGACAATCGCATTTAAAGCGGATCCTAATTCCCTTGATTACCGGAGAGTCAAATCTTATTAAGAAGATTTTCTTCAAATCCCTTGAAATCTGGGAATCAATCATATCTACGTCAAATGATAAGATGAATCTACACTTACTCATTTCACTCTTCTATGTTAGCTTCATTCGTACTCTTCATATAAATGGATTGTTTATCCAAATTATTCGCTGATGATAAAACTCTAATTTTCAGTCCGTATGCATCATGAAAACATACTTATTATCATTCACGACCTTTCCACTCAAATTTCGAGACGAAATTTCTTTAACGGGTAGGTACTGTGATAACCCGGAAATTTCCAACCAAATTTAAACTTTAATCTTTATATGTTTCCGACACGATAAGCAATATTTGTTAAGTTAAATTGCAAGAATTTTAAACTATGTTCATACATTCATTCAACCTCGATCATGTTCCAACGATTCACGAACCATTAAACGAATATGATTATATATGTATATGTGTATATATATTATAACTTGAAACGTAAACAAAATATTAGATTAAATACTTTATATGATTGTATCTGTTTCAAAATATTTATCAATGGAATTAGAAGATAAGATCAAATGATTAAATTATCAGATATATTGAATTATGATTACAAGTCTCTGTTGAAAGGCCCACGTTGATTTGAGAAATCTTTCCGTTTTAACAATATTCGGAAAATGGTAAAGTGATTTATAAATAAGAACAAATTATCAATCATTGAGAACTAGACAAAGGATAGTGGAAGATTGAATCTCATAAAGACTCGATTGATCTATTTAGTTTCAAACGTACAAAAACGTTTTCAGTTTAAAAAGAACTTTATTATTAAAACGTATATAACTTTTATAAATATCTAGAACCACTTTTGATAACTCATTACTTAACTAGTATGATAAAGATAACGATATTTATATTTTATTTTATTAAATATATAACGATTTAAATTAATATTATATATATTTACACACGTATTATACGTACATAGTTTTATACTTTTACTATACTTAAACTTTACCTTTACTTTATTTTTACTTTACTTTAACTTTAATAATTCACTTTAATAATTCATACTTTAATAATTCACTTTAATAATTCATACTTTAATAATTCACTTTAATAATTCATACTTTAATAATTCACTTTAATAATTCATACTTTAATAATTCACTTTAATAATTCATACTTTAATAATTCACTTTAATAATTTAAAAATCTATTATAAATAGAATTCAATAGGTTTCATTATTTCATAGAAACTTGAAAATATTTTTCTCTAAACTCTCTCAATCGATTTACATATATATATTTACTCCGTATTATTTCAAGATATTATTAGTATACATAAAATATTACGACGGAGTGCTGTCCGAGTGATTTCGAAATTATTTTTTGAGTATGATAGGATTAAGGAAATTATGGGTTATAGCTATGGAGGTGATTGAGTATGGTTCATGGGTATGCTCGTGAGGTCAATATATTGTTTATCATTTCCGTTGCGTCTACGTACCTTTCCTGCAATATTGAATCTCAATATTGATACGTGAGTACTCATAATTTAACATTTACATACTAATAGTGTATCCCTGACTAGTGCTCGAGTATTTAAGATTATGTATGCTTGTACTTTTGATATTGCCCTTAGACAGGTTAGGTTGAATATTGAAGTAGTTACACTTGCGGTTGAGATAAGGTATAAGATATGCATGTCCTTGGAAAGCTAGCGAAAAATTAAGGACTTTTCCTTTAGATATCGAATGGTGTTTCGATGAACGAATTAGAAGTTATAATCAATTGAATTTTCGATATTTTTATTAAAAATGATTATTATTATCGTTTTTTTTTATCGTCATTTTTATCGTCGTTCTAGTTTTATCTTATTATTATCATTATTATTATCTTTATCAATAAAAGGGATTTATCATTAAAAATTGTTATTTTTTTTATTATTACTATCGTTATTATCGTTAAAGTTATAATTAGTATTATTATTATTATTATTATTATTATCCAATTATTATTATTATTATTATTATTATTATTATTATTATTATTATTATTATCATTATTAATATATATATATATATATATATATCATTATTTAAAAATGGATATTGTCATTGTTATTATTATTATTACTATATTATCATTAAGATAATTATTAGTATTATCGTTAAAAATGTTATAGTAATTATCATTATTAATATTAGTGTAATTAAAACAAATATTTGTAACACCTAATTATTTTGATTACTATTATTATCATTATTATGAACACGATATAAAAGACGATTAAAAGCTATTAAATGAAACGATTAGGAAATAATGAGTAAGAGTATCATGATGAAATTAAAATATTATAAGATATTGATTTAGATAAAATTATCATTCTTATTATTTTTATCATTACTATTATTATTAAAAATATCGTTAGTATTAAAACTATCATTTTAACAAAAATTATCATTTTAATAGAAATGTCATTGTTACTATAAAATATCATTATTATTATTATTTTAAATAGAATTATTATTTTAAATATAATATTAAAAATTATCATAAATATTAAAGTTATCATAATTAGAATTATCGTTTTATCATAATGTTATCTTAGTAATTATAAATATTGATATTTTTATAATAATAATTATTATTACAAAATAATACAACTTTTACTTACTATCATTATAGATATTATTTTATCAAATAAATATGTGATACAAACATATTTTACTAAGTGTAATAACTTACTTTAATAATACCTATCATATTATCTTTATGATATTAAATGAACCCTATAAATTTTATTACTATATATATATAAAAGTATATTATATTATATAAATTTAATATAAAATTTTATTTATTAATAAATAAATTATATTATTTACTCTAATAAATCTTTTAAAAATATTTAAAAATATAAAACGACGATATTTAAACTATATATTAAACATGTATAGATTTTTGGAAATTATTTTGAGTCAAATTTACTTTTGTTGACTTTTGCATATTAGTCTCGAGCATTAGGATTGTGGTACACTATCACTTGGCCTAATTTGTTAGACAAATATTGACCAACACATAATTATATATAATTAATTTAGGTTCGTGAATCCGAGGCCAACCTTGCACTTGTTCAATGACGTTATATGTATTTTTACTACGAAATACAGTATGGTGAATTTCATTTGCCCTTTTTACTCTTTACGTTTTTGGGCTAAGAATACATGTAAATGCTTTATTAACTGTTTTACAATATTTATATGCGTGAGTTTCGTTATTCTCCTTTTAAATGCTTTTGCAATATATATTTTTGGGACTGAGAATACATGCGCTTCTTTTATAAATGTTTGACGAGATAGACACAAGTACTTAAAAACTACATTCTATGGCTGGATTATTAAACCGAATATGCCCTTTTTATTAAGTCTGGTAATCTAAGAATTAGGGAACAGACACCCTAATTGACGCGAACTCTAAAGATAGATCTATTGGGACTAACAAACCCCATCCAAAGTACCGTATGCTTTAGTACTTCGAAATTTATATCATGTCCGAAGGAGGATCCCGGAATGATAGGGGATATTCTTATATGTATCTAGTTAATGTCGGTTACCAGGTGTTCACCATATGAATGATTATTTTTGTCTCTATGCATGGGACGTATATTTATGAGAACTGAAAATAAAATTCTTGTGGTCTATTAAAATGATGGAAATAAATGATTATGATAAACTAATGAACTCACCAACCTTTTGGTTGACACTTTAAAGCATGTTTATTCTCAGGTGTTAAAGAAATCTTCCGCTGTGCATTTGCTCATTTTAAAGATATTACTTGGAGTCTTTCATAGCATATTTCGAAGAACGTTTCATTCGAGTCATTGAGTTCATCAAAGATCATTATTAAATCAATTTATAGTTGGATAGTGGATATTATGAAATGGTATGCATGCCTGTCAATTTTCGATGTAAAGAAATTTTGTCTTTTAAAAACGAATGCAATGTTTGTAAAATGTTTCATATAGAGGTCAAATACCTCGCAATGTAATCAACTATTGTGAATCATTTATAATGTATATGAACGGGTCATTTCAGTTGGTATCATAGCGGTGGTCTTAGCGAACCAGGTCTGCATTAATGTGTCTAACTGATAAGTCGATAGGATGCATTAGTGAGTCTGGACTTCGACCGTGTCTGCATGTCAAAAGTTTTGTTATCATTTTGTGTCAAAAATTAACTACTTATCATCCTCAGGAAATTACCTGCTTATCATTTTTAGTCTAAGACACGTCTTGCTGCATTGATTGCATGAATAGTGTATAGACAAAAATTCATATCTTAGCATATCTGCTAAATCATATCTTATCGTATCTGTTACTTTAAACTTTGCCTGACATATCCCGCAAAGTCCTCCGTAATCTACGAAATCTTTTGATCTATATATATATATATATATATATATATATATATATATATATATACATATATATACATATATATATATATATATACATATATATATATATATATATATATATATATATATATATATATATATATATATATATTCTATGTAATTAGAATACCATCCGTTAGCCAAAATCATTTCATATTGAAAAAAAAAATCCTTTATCCAATCGTACGAAATGGAATTCGTCATCAGTTCAAGTCACTCAGATTCCGAAATGGAATCCCATTCAAGCTCTGAAAGCAGTGTGACCGGAATAGATCAACCAATCAGTCATCACCTATTCTGGATGAATTGGGGATGGGTTCGTAGCCTCTTCAATCATTGGAGACAAGAAGAAGGTGATCCCTTCCATCCACCACATTGCCCTCTTGACGAAGAACCTGAAGCACTTACCGGCGAACCTGTCCGAAACACCATTTTCTCGCTCATTTCCAGAGTATCTCGTCACGATTATATATTACATCAAATTTTAGATTTTATTTATCCGCTCGTCCGAACCGACAATCACCCCGGTGTAATAGAAGAATTCAACGAGCTTCGCGCTCGGGTAGTGGCTTTGGAGAATATGGTGCAGAGATTACAAACACCAGCAGCAGCATCAGCAGCATAACCAGTACCACCATTATCAACGCCAACAGTACCATTACCACCTCCAACCACAACCATGTCGTAAACCTCAACTTCACAATCTGTCCCACGAGCATCAACGTCATATGCACCATAGATACCAAGGAGTACCAACAACAATAACTGACGAAGTATTAATTCATAACTTCATTGGAGAAACATTCCGCGACAATTATGTAATCTCTAAAGTCTTAGAGATTATCTAATCTAGCCCTAACCATAAATCAGTTAAGTGAACCAAAATGATAGAAGGAAGAGTAGAAACCCTGACAAAAATGGTGTGTGATTAACAAGCTAAACTTGCTTTTCCAACAGCATCAACAGTACCGTCAGCGTTTCCAGCATCGTCAGTACAGTCAACTTCCGAATCAACAACACCGATAACATCACAAACTCTGTCAGTTCAAGAATCACTGTGGACATCAATACGAATCAATAACGTGTATATTGTATCAACGAGTTATGAAGAATTAACTCATTCCCTCTGAAGTAATTATATGTATATTATATATATATATTTTTTGAAATAAATCTTTCTGTGCTAAGCTATTGTGTGTGAATCTTAACTACTCGGTTAATTCATATTACAAATATGCAATAATGAACGGGTAGGTAATACTCGAGGAATATTTAGATTTTACAGTAATAATTTACACTGTACATTCTTCAATTCAGATTCAGCAGTCATTAACAACACTGCTCAAATTCACACATATACGAATCCGTTCACCAAAGAACAACTATTTTCATCCAAGTTCAATTTCATATTCAGATTTTGACCGATCAGAATCCAAGTTAAGATTTGACAAGTGGCATAATGATGAAAATAATGAACAAAATAAAATTTGATTAGTAACCAATTAATTAACTACGTAAAAACTTAAAAACTATATTAACCAAATCATAGCTAACTGTTCCTAGCTAACTGTTCCTATGTGACTATTTCCTTATTCACGTTTTGGTTGAACTATTAGACTATTGGACTACTATCATTGAACAATTAAAAAGTATTAAAAGGGTAGGAAATAGTAATTACAACACATTTTGACTTAAAAGATCGTAAATAAATTACATCTATTACACTTAAATTTTTTTCTCAAGTTTGCCACTTGATTTAATCTTAAACATCCTTTGTAACTTGATTTTCATCTTAAACCTCATTTGTATCCTGACGATTACAATCTGTGTTCAAACCTTTCATGATTCTTGAAAACACCTTAATCTAGAGGAGGAACCAACCGCACCTCATCTACGGAAGAAAAGATTGATATATATAGTTATGCACCTAAAAATACTCGGAACCTGAGTAAACATTTAACACGTATCTGTACTAGCTCCTTTGGCATTGTTATTACCAAAAATAACTTTGCAATCCCTTCCCAAATTAGCCAATTTTGTCACAGCTCCAACAAGTCAACTTCGACTTTTCACTCGGATTAGTTTATTATAACCCTGATATATAATTGTCTTTCATCATCGATACCGGGAATTAGCAAACCAGTATTTTGAAATCTCGCAGCATATCTACATCAACAGTTGAAAATATACATATAACCCTTATCTCTTAGAATTATGATCTTTCACTCTGAAATTTTGAAAAGCACCCAGTCTACAAATCAATACTCCAAAAACTGTACAAGCTGAATACAGCATCAAAAATTGTACAAGCTGAATACAGCAGCAAAAACTGTACACGACCTTAACTGTCGAAGGTATAAAGATAAAGAACAGTATATTGGAAAAGCTCAGTAAAGTTGGAACTGGAAACCGGATTGAGCAAACCATGAAGGAGACTCTGAACAAATTACAAAGACTAAAGTTGTACATAAAGAATCCAGATGATTCTGTTTCTGATGAAATCTTTAGCAAATACCTTACTCCTTAACCACTCTAAATCATCGTGAATGAATTTCTTCATCACAATTTGATTCTGAAATTCTAAGATATCATCATACCTTTCTTTATTAATATCCTCAATATTTCTGAAGATATCTTCATAAATATTCTCGTTCGATATTAATTATCTCTCTGCGCTATCCGTATTATATCATAAAAGGAAACTATTTTAGTTTCTATATTCTGCGAACCTTCGAATTTAAAATATGAATGTTTTGAAGTAGTGTTGGGAACTGAAGCATGAGTTAGTATAATATAATGACACTTGATCAACTTGATTATATTATAGTAATTCATGCTGAGTTTCTAATGGAACGTGATGATTTACAGAACATACCATCATCATGTGCCATTTACACGACTCTTACATTCTACCCAATCTCTAAACAAATTAAGAACATATCTTATCGATAGTTCTATCTTTTCGGATATTCTGGTAATTTGCTAAATCAAGATCGTGTCATTTCGAGTTTCTTCTCAGATCATTAACTATGTTCTTCCAAAATCCATACCTACGAATTCCGGACCATAATTCGCTTGGCTTAAAGTCGGGAAGAGGAGACAGAAGTATGGAACCCTAGAATATAAAAGAAAATATAAAACTCGATAACAACACATAAATTACAAACCGTGCATATCAATACGTATTGCCACGTAAAGGCACGAGAAAATTAATAACACTATAACCCCAAGATAATAGTAGAAGTAAATAAAATCCTATGGTGGTAGATGAAAGAGAAGAATGACAGATATGAAAGTTAAGAGGATATCAATGATCAGGATGGGATGGAGCATATTAACAAACGCTTTAAAGTATGAATTGAGGAGAAAGAATAGAAGGTGTGAGTTGTAAGGAAACAAAGAGGGTGGATTTATAGTGAAATATCAGACAAAGCAATCAAAACAGATGATCGCATTTAAAGCGGATCCTAATTCCCTTGATTACCGAAGAATCAAATCTTATTACGAAGATTTTCTCCAAATCTCTTGAACTTGGAAATAAATCCTATCTACGTCAAAAGATATGACGAATCTATACCTACTCCTTTCACTCTTTGGTGATAGATTCACTCGTACTCTTCACAAAATCAAATGGTTTTATTCATATTACTCAATGATGATAAAACTCTATTTATCAACTCACATTTGTCATAAAAACATTCTTATTGTTAACCATGATGACCTCTATCAAATTTCGGGACGAAATTTCTTTTAACGGGTAGGTACTGTGATGTCCCGGGAATTTCTGATTAAATTTAAACTTTAATCTTTATATATTTCCGACACGATAAGCAAAATCTGTAATGTTGAAGTCTCAAAAACTTGGAACTGTGTACATGTAACCATTTGACCTTTGACTAACTGTGTTCATGTAACCATTTGACCTTTGACTATCCCGACGATTCACGAACCAATGTGTAATTAATTATGTAAATATATATATACGTATATATAAGTAAGAATTTAAATTAAAAAGTATATATTCATAAATTTGAATTAAAAATGAAAGATAACAAATAAAAATAAGTAAGTTATTAATTACAATAAACATATGTAATTAAATATATAATACTATCATGAATCTATATAAGAGTACTTATATTTAAAAGATTTCTATTGATAACTAATATATTGTAGCATATATAAAATATATATATTAAATATTCAATTATAATATTATATAAATGGTACATAGTTAACAACATATTAGATTCAATCATATATATATATATATATATATATATATATATATATATATATATATATATATATATATATATATATATATATATATATATATATATATAGTTATAAATTTGTTATTACTTTCAATAGTAATATTAATATTAGCGTTATTAATATCATATATAACCTATAGATGTAAATGAGTTATATATAAATGTTTGTAGTATTATTAATACTAAAATTATTGACATTAATAATATTAGCATTATTATAATTAGTATTACCATTATTATCATTAATAATATTATTATCAATTGTCATTATTATTAATGTTACTTATTATTATTAATATTATTATTAAAATTATTATTAATAATTATCAATATACTTGATATTAATATTATTAGTATTGTTAGTAATATTATTAGATATTAATATTAGGAATTTTTATTATAAATTATTATCCTTATCATTATTATAGTTATTTAAAATAGTAAAATTTATTATTATTAATATTATCAATATTATTATCATTATTATTTCTATAAATATTATTATTATTTGTTTCATTAATATTAGATAATAATATTGCTATTATTAGGTCTCTTTATGTATTTAATATACAAATATATAAATATATATTTGATGTATAATTGTACAAATACAGGTTTATATGTAAATGCATATACACATATAAAAATATAGTTATATATATATATATATATATATATATATATATATATATATATATATATATATAATATATAAATACCGTATGTAAATATAAAAATAGATAAAAATTGCGTATTCTGTTTGAATCACAATCAAACTATGACAGATTGTCAATCCTGTCTGTAAACACTGTAATGAACGAATCTTAACCCAATACACAAACAAAATCAGTTGCGGGTCGTAGTCATCTTGTAATTTTTTATTTTTTTTCTCGTACCTGAGTGATTCCAATTGTCGACATGTAATGCTATAAAACAAATGAATTATTGAAAGTCATTGCCATGTTCAATCAACTACACACCCTCAATATCAATTAGCACTTTCATCTGTTTTAATTGATCGAAATTTTTAAACAGAAAAAGGCAAAACACAGCTCGTACTCTGTATTGCTTTCAATTTTCAATATGAACGATTAAGAAATCAATTTAAAAATCTATAAGTGTGGTATTGTTAAGAATCTTCTATTTATTGTATCTGAAAAGTTTCGATCTTCAATTCACTGAATTGAAAACGAGTTTTTGAGTCAAAGGTTTTGAATAAAAAGTCAAAATAAATGTTCATCACGAAAATTTGTTTTTGTTTTAAAGTTTCTGCTGAAATTAAGGAGTCAGAAAGTTTCCATAGATGATTTGTTGCCAAATTCATGTTATAAACATAAGCTAAAAACATTTAGAATTTAAAATCAATGAATGAGTTGTTCATCGATTTTTAAAAAAAAAAAAAGAAAAGAAAAAAGGGCTGCTGCTATCGTTTTTTATTTATTTATTCTTTTTTTCTATTACAGTGATCCGACTATATTTTAAAATGTTTTTGTTTCTATTCTTTTATAAAATCTAAATCAATTTAGTGACTAGTGTATATGATGATATGGGTCGATCTGTTTGAGGAAGATGAAGGAAAAAAAGCCAGGAAAAATAAACGGGTTATGTATATTAGGATACAGTTTAGATCAGGAAAAGTGGAAATGGCTGAGTGGTTAAAGGGGTTGTCATGTGAGCGAGAGGTCGCGGGTTCGAGCCCGGTGGTGGGCATTTCTTTTTAGAACGAATCTATTAAAGGGTATATTTTTCCTTTCTTTTCTAATTATTATTATTATTATTTGTTATTATTATTGTTATGTTAATGGTTATAATTATTATTATAAATACAAATTATTATTATTATTATTATTATTAATAGAGTTAATATCATTATATAACTAATAATATCATTGTTATTAGTATTATTATGAATATTATTATAATTAGTAATAATGTGATTAATAAGATTATTGTTATTATTATCATTTTAGTTATTATTATGTAATATCACTGAGTATTACTAGTATTATTATTATCATTATTTTCAGTGATATAAGTATGACTATTTGAAATGACCCGACCCAATCCATAGGGACGAATACAATAACATATGATTACATCGCGAGGCATTTGACCTCTATATGATACGTTTTATAAACATTGCATTCTTTTGAAAAGATATACCATAAATGAATATTTAAAATTCAATGTTTTCGACATCTGATGATTTCTACATATAGACAATCACCGTAAATAACAGTTTACAAGAATACTTCCGTTGACAATGCAGTCAAAATAAATACACGGTGATGATTTTGTGAATGCAATGCTTCCTCGAATAAAACATGTATGACTCCATGCACATGGTTTCTCTAACATATATTCAAACAGCGGAAGACTTCTAGGAACCTGAGAATAAACATGCTTTAAACGTCAACATAAAGTTGGTGAGATATAGGTTTAATGCTAGCAGCGTTATAAATATATACCACAAGATTTCATATACATAAACGTTTTAATAAAAATATTCTAAGTGGTTGAGCACTTGATAACCATACTTAACATTTAATCAACGTCGCATATTCCCTTTATTATGAAATCTCACTACACTGTACCAAGTGTAGTCACCAAAATGAAGTACTGTGCAACCGTTGAATACTGGTCGTCCAGTCCGGTTGGGGTTGTCAGGCCCGATAGATCTATCAACAGGATTCGCGTTTACAATACCACATGTAATTAGTAGTTACCAAGCTACAGGGAAGTATGCCAGTGGTACAACTCAACGTAGAATATATATTTTTAATCACTTGTGTCCATAACGTAAATCATAAAATGCATGTATTCTCATCCCGAAATATTTAGAGTTTAAAAGTGGGACTATATACTCACTTTTGCCTTGAAGGTATTTAACTCGACTTGGTCTCCGATAGATATCACGAACCTAACCATATATATAATATATCAACATATTTTCTTTTCAATTAATCGTTACATATATACTTATAATACTTTTAATATTTTCTTAGTCCATAATTAGCAGTCCGATATTAGTGGTCCACAATTAGTTGCTCAATAAAATAAATAAATAAAGACCCCATCGTATTCGTATTGATCAGAATTAATCTCGACCCATGGTACCATGTTGTCAAATGACGTGTTGCGTACATAAAGTATCGTGTTGTCAAATGACGTGTTGCGTACAATCATGAGGTCTTATGATTAATCTTCTCGTGTTGTTTACGGGTGGTCCTGAAATATGTAAAATCAAATCATAAGTAATTATATATAAAATATCATATTAATTAGAAAAGATATGATTAATTTACTTTATCTCCAAATATTTTCGTAGCTAAACTAGCTTCGGATACCCAATCTTGTTTTAGTCGTAGTTTCTTCATTACAACTCCGTTTTTGTTGGTTCAACTTGCCACTTCCTTGGATCGAGTCAAATTTTAAGAATATGAACTGAAAATACCTTAGTTTGTATTTGAAATCACAGGTTATAGGTCAAACTTTGATAAAACTTATGAAAGTGATCATTTCCGTTGTAAAAACAACATCTAGATGATCATTTTTACAAAAATACTTACACTTTGAGTTACACCATGAGATTTTTATATATTAACATATTCATAAGAAATATCATTTTTCCAGAATATAAACTTCCAATTCAAAGTTCAAGATGGTTTTTAATTATCCAACCCAAAACAGCCCCCGGTTGCACTCCGACGACGTAGATTCAGTTTTTAAGGTGTTCTTTGTAAAACCAAGTTATATCTTGTTAAGTTAGCATATCATTATGATATATTACAGGTCTTGAAGTATTTTAAAAGTTAAGTTAGAAGGATCTATTTAGTTTGCAAACAAGTTTGAAATCATTCAAACTATGTTCTTGTTGTTAAAATTTTACAACATAAAATAAGATAGCTATATATTTATGAATCGAACAAGATTATGAACAAGGTTACTGATGTTATGCGAGGTGTATATAAAATAGTTATTAGTTTTAGCAGGAAACACTATTAAATAGGATACAATTTTACACAAGATATTTATTTATTTATAGAATGGATATACTTAAACCTTGCTACAACACTTATAGGCAGTGTACCTAATCGTACATTAGTGTAGTTTTTAGTAAGTCCGGTTCGTTCCACAGGGAAATCTTTAAACAAAGCTCAACGCTATATTAGTTTACTTTTATAAAAATACAAATATATATATAAGTAATATTATTATTATAAAGGGGGGTTTTTACCGTTTAATGACCGGTTTGTCGATTTTAAGACTTTAGTCGCAGTTAAAACCTAATGTAAAATATAAAATAAATACAAGACTTAAATTAAAGCGTAAAGTAAATAACGATAATGAAATTGCGAATAATAAAAGTGCGATAAAATAAACTTGCGATAATTAAAAAGTACGATAATTAAAAGTGCGATTAAATAACAATAAATAAAAGTGCGATAATTAGAAGTGCAATTAAATATAAAATAAAGGAAATTAAATACGAAATAAAAGAATTATGCTTATTTAAACTTCCGTAATCATGATGTTTGACGTGTTGATTTTAGTTTTATGCCCATGGGTTAATTGTCCTTTGTCCTGGATTATTCAATATGTCCGTCTGGTTTTTGTCCATAACAGTCCATCAGTCATAAATATAAAGTGCGAGTGTCCTCATCAAATTATTATTATACCCGAAGTTAAATATTCCAACTAATTGGGGATTCGAATTGTAACAAGGTTTTAATACTTTGTTTAATGAATACACCAGGTTATCAACTGCGTGTAAACCAAGGTTTTACTACTTTGTTAACAATTACACCAATTACCCTTGAATGTAATTTCACCCCTGTTTTAATTATTCTAGTGGCTATTAATCCATTCCCGTGTCCGGTTAAATGAACAATTATTCGTACATATAAATACCCCGCCCATCGTGTCCGATCGAGTGTATATGGTAATTTATAGGGACGCCCAATTGTAAATCTTTATATTAACATTAACAAACTATCATTTAGTTAAACAAATATAAAGCCCATTAATAGCCCATAGTCTAATTTCCACAAGTGTCGTTCTTTTGTCCAAACCCCAATTATGGTACAAAGCCCAATTACCCAATTTTAGTAATTAGCCCAACATCATGATTACTTCGTTTTAAATAAGCATAATAATAACTTAGCTACGAGACATTAATGTAAAAAGGTTGAACATAACTTACAATGATTTAAAAATAGCGTAGCGTTACACGGACAGAATTTCGACTTACACCCTTACAACATTCGCTAACATACCCTTATTATTAGAATTAAAATTAAAATTAAAATATAAATTATATATATATATATATAAATTTTACGTATGATAAGAGAAGAAAAAGATGATTATTTTGATCAGAATTCGGTTGGCTTTATAGGCAGTTTTCAATTTTGGGGCTCCGCGACTCGCGGTGAAAACCTCTTCAAACTCTGCGAGTCGCGGAGGTTACTTTTACAGCTCAGTCCTTGGAGTTTTTCTCTGCCGACGGTTTTTATTATATATATAATATATATATAATTAATATAATTAATTATATATTATATTATATTTATATACATAGTTAACTTGTAATTTTTAGTCCGTTGCGTCGAGCGTTAAGAGTTGACTCTGGTCCCGGTTCCGGATTTTCGAACGTCCTTGCGTACAATTTTATATTTTGTACTTTGCGTTTTGAATCTTGTACTCTTGTGATTTCGAGACGTTTCTTATCAATAATTGGAACCTTTTTGATTGTCTTTTGTACTTTTGAGCTTTTTGGTCGTTTGCGTCTTCAATTCGTCGAATCTGTCTTTTGTCTTCACCTTTTATTATTTAAACGAATATCACTTGTAAATAGAACAATTGCAACTAAAAGCTTGTCTTTCTTGAGGAATAATGCTATGAAATATATGTTCGTTTTTAGCATTATCAAATATTCCCACACTTGAGCGTTGCTTGTCCTCAAGCAATATTGTCTTGAAATACTAGAATCACTTCTTTATTCTTCACACTTTGTATATCAGTGATTTCTATACGGCGGTATAAACAATGGTAGTAACGATATGGTTTACAGTCCCACATGACTATAAAAATTTAGATCCATTAAGGAAATTGGATCTTTATGAAAACATTTGATCTTTTGAAAATTAAATCTAGTTTTTACCCTAGATAAGTTTTCCGGGATAACCCTTTACCGGTGTTTGCAAAATATTTTTGTGGGTTTGGTGGGTTTTAGATTTGAAAATTTTAGCTCAAAACTTGCTGTTTTGTGTCACCCACTTGCTAACCTTGTATTAGGAAAGCAACACGTCCAGTTCACTTGTCCCGTATATTACCTTTCGGTAAACTACCGTCCGGTTGAAAGGAAAGCGTTGAACAAGCAACTGTTAAGGCAATGTCCCGTGACATGCTTTTGATTATGGTCTATAACGTGTCGGACGCAATTACTATCCTTGGTAGGAGCAATAGTAAAGTTCACCCTTATAATTTTTCGGCCTGGCACAAGGTCCTGTCTTTGACCATGCTATGCAACCACCGTTCTTACGGTTGACACCCGATTTAGTTCAGGTGACCTAATGAATTCCAGGTGAATTCCTAGGATTTTACGTTCAATGGTAATGAACGCATTGAAAATAGGGTTTTCAGAAAACAAATCGGTTTATAATTTTGATCAAAATATTTTCTCGTTTAAGCTCGAGTTTAGATATCATCGAATTCCATGAGTTTGTAATTCTCAATCTTTAAGGTCAATCTCTAGGATTGAGTAATATCAGTCTTAAAAGCTGATTTTTAATCTTTAAGGAGATTATCCTTTCTGGGGATCTGATTCATTAGTCTTATTCAGCTAATTTGCATGGTGCCCCCCCCCCATTGTACGAGATAAATCCTTCTCATGGTTAGGATAAATCTGACCACTTGGCGACCCTGTTTAATGCTGAGGTCCGTGGATTTCCTGCTGATTTTAGTGATGACTTTTCTAGATTTTTCGTCAACCTACAGCTGGTCTGGACGACAACTTCATGACCTAAATCAAGAAGCGCGTGTCTTTTTCGGAAGACTTTACTTCCTTTTAATGATGGAATTGATTCATCGTGTAGATCCATCTCTTCTTTTCTTTCATCGGGTAAAACAGTTTAGTTTAGTCCAAAGCAAAAGTATTTTCAGTTATTTGTTACAGATATATGTGACATATGTTTAAAATAACTTGGTAAATTTTCCCACACTTGGCTTTTATTTTCCTTTTTATCGTCCTCTATTCCATTTTAAATGAATTTTAACATTTTAGTTTGTTTCTTAATTTATGTCCTTTTCGAGGTAACAATAATTTCGGTGTTAAAACCTAGTTTTATCGTTCATAAATATGTATAAACATGATTTTGAATTCATTTAATTGAAAATTTTGAAAAATTTTACTAGAATTGGGTAGTCAGTATATAAGACTAGGGCTGTTTTTTTTTATCAGAGAGCACTAGATTCTAATACAACTACTGCTTTACTAGTATTTTTAATGGTAACCAAGTGTTTAATATAAAAATTTTAAAATCCGAAAGAATTTAACCCCGCGGCAATTAAAGCATCAAACCCCGCGAGTCCAAAAATACTTGATGTTATGCGAGGTGTATATAAAATAGTATTATTTTTAGTGCGAAAATACTATTAAATACGATACAATTTTACACAAGATATTTATTTATTTATAGAATGGATATACTTAAACCTTGCTACAACACTTATAGGCAGTGTACCTAATCGTACAGTAGTGTAGTTTTTAGTAAGTCCGGTTCGTTCCACAGGGAAATCTTTAAACAAAGCTCAACGCTATATTAGTTTACTTTTATAAAAATACAAATATATATATAAGTAATATTATTATTATAAAGGGGGGTTTTTACCGTTTAATGACCGGTTTGTCGATTTTAAGACTTTAGTCGCAGTTAAAACCTAATGTAAAATATAAAATAAATACAAGACTTAAATTAAAGCGTAAAGTAAATAACGATAATGAAATTGCGAATAATAAAAGTGCGATAAAATAAACTTGCGATAATTAAAAAGTACGATAATTAAAAGTGCGATTAAATAACAATAAATAAAAGTGCGATAATTAGAAGTGCAATTAAATATAAAATAAAGGAAATTAAATATGAAATAAAAGAATTATGCTTATTTAAACTTCCGTAATCATGATGTTTGACGTGTTGATTTTAGTTTTATGCCCATGGGTTAATTGTCCTTTGTCCTGGATTATTCAATATGTCCGTCTGGTTTTTGTCCATAACAGTCCATCAGTCATAAATATAAAGTGCGAGTGTCCTCATCAAATTATTATTATACCCGAAGTTAAATATTCCAACTAATTGGGGATTCGAATTGTAACAAGGTTTTAATACTTTGTTTAATGAATACACCAGGTTATCAACTGCGTGTAAACCAAGGTTTTACTACTTTGTTAACAATTACACCAATTACCCTTGAATGTAATTTCACCCCTGTTTTAATTATTCTAGTGGCTATTAATCCATTCCCGTGTCCGGTTAAATGAACGATTATTCGTACATATAAATACCCCGCCCATCGTGTCCGATCGAGTGTATATGGTAATTTATAGGGACGCCCAATTGTAAATCTTTATATTAACATTAACAAACTATCATTTAGTTAAACAAATATAAAGCCCATTAATAGCCCATAGTCTAATTTCCACAAGTGTCGTTCTTTTGTCCAAACCCCAATTATGGTACAAAGCCCAATTACCCAATTTTAGTAATTAGCCCAACATCATGATTACTTCGTTTTAAATAAGCATAATAATAACTTAGCTACGAGACATTAATGTAAAAAGGTTGAACATAACTTACAATGATTTAAAAATAGCGTAGCGTTACACGGACAGAATTTCGACTTACACCCTTACAACATTCGCTAACATACCCTTATTATTAGAATTAAAATTAAAATTAAAATATAAATTATATATATATATATATATATATATAAATTTTACGTATGATAAGAGAAGAAAAAGATGATTATTTTGATCAGAATTCGGTTGGCTTTATAGGCAGTTTTCAATTTTGGGGCTCCGCGACTCGCGGTGAAAACCTCTTCAAACTCCGCGAGTCGCGGAGGTTACTTTTACAGCTCAGTCCTTGGAGTTTTTCTCTGCCGACGGTTTTTATTATATATATAATATATATATAATTAATATAATTAATTATATATTATATTATATTTATATACATAGTTAACTTGTAATTTTTAGTCCGTTGCGTCGAGCGTTAAGAGTTGACTCTGGTCCCGGTTCCGGATTTTCGAACGTCCTTGCGTACAATTTTATATTTTGTACTTTGCGTTTTGAATCTTGTACTCTTGTGATTTCGAGACGTTTCTTATCAATAATTGGAACCTTTTTGATTGTCTTTTGTACTTTTGAGCTTTTTGGTCGTTTGCGTCTTCAATTCGTCGAATCTGTCTTTTGTCTTCACCTTTTATTATTTAAATGAATATCACTTGTAAATAGAACAATTGCAACTAAAAGCTTGTCTTTCTTGAGGAATAATGCTATGAAATATATGTTCGTTTTTAGCATTATCAAATATTCTCACACTTGAGCGTTGCTTGTCCTCAAGCAATATTGTCTTGAAATACTAGAATCACTTCTTTATTCTTCACACTTTGTATATCAGTGATTTCTATACGGCGGTATAAACAATGGTAGTAACGATATGGTTTACAGTCCCACATGACTATAAAAATTTAGATCCATTAAGGAAATTGGATCTTTATGAAAACATTTGATCTTTTGAAAATTAAATCTAGTTTTTACCCTAGATAAGTTTTCCGGGATAACCCTTTACCGGTGTTTGCAAAATATTTTTGTGGGTTTGGTGGGTTTTAGATTTGAAAATTTTAGCTCAAAACTTGCTGTTTTGTGTCACCCACTTGCTAACCTTGTATTAGGAAAGCAACACGTCCAGTTCACTTGTCCCGTATATTACCTTTCGGTAAACTACCGTCCGGTTGAAAGGAAAGCGTTGAACAAGCAACTGTTAAGGCAATGTCCCGTGACATGCTTTTGATTATGGTCTATAACGTGTCGGACGCAATTACTATCCTTGGTAGGAGCAATAGTAAAGCTCACCCTTATAATTTTTCGGCCTGGCACAAGGTCCTGTCTTTGACCATGCTATGCAACCACCGTTCTTACGGTTGACACCCGATTTAGTTCAGGTGACCTAATGAATTCCAGGTGAATTCCTAGGATTTTACGTTCAATGGTAATGAACGCATTGAAAATAGGGTTTTCAGAAAACAAATCGGTTTATAATTTTGATCAAAATATTTTCTCGTTTAAGCTCGAGTTTAGATATCATCGAATTCCATGAGTTTGTAATTCTCAATCTTTAAGGTCAATCTCTAGGATTGAGTAATATCAGTCTTAAAAGCTGATTTTTAATCTTTAAGGAGATTATCCTTTCTGGGGATCTGATTCATTAGTCTTATTCAGCTAATTTGCATGGTGCCCCCCCATTGTACGAGATAAATCCTTCTCATGGTTAGGATAAATCTGACCACTTGGCGACCCTGTTTAATGCTGAGGTCCGTGGATTTCCTGCTGATTTTAGTGATGACTTTTCTAGATTTTTCGTCAACCTACAGCTGGTCTGGACGACAACTTCATGACCTAAATCAAGAAGCGCGTGTCTTTTTCGGAAGACTTTACTTCCTTTTAATGATGGAATTGATTCATCGTGTAGATCCATCTCTTCTTTTCTTTCATCGGGTAAAACAGTTTAGTTTAGTCCAAAGCAAAAGTATTTTCAGTTATTTGTTACAGATATATGTGACATATGTTTAAAATAACTTGGTAAATTTTCCCACACTTGGCTTTTATTTTCCTTTTTATCGTCCTCTATTCCATTTTAAATGAATTTTAACATTTTAGTTTGTTTCTTAATTTATGTCCTTTCCGAGGTAACAATAATTTCGGTGTTAAAACCTAGTTTTATCGTTCATAAATATGTATAAACATGATTTTGAATTCATTTAATTGAAAATTTTGAAAAATTTTACTAGAATTGGGTAGTCAGTATATAAGACTAGGGCTGTTCTTTTTTATCAGAGAGCACTAGATTCTAATACAACTACTGCTTTACTAGTATTTTTAATGGTAACCAAGTGTTTAATATAAAAATTTTAAAATCCGAAAGAATTTAACCCCTTCCCACACTTAAGATCTTGCAATGCCCTCATTTGCAAGAAATCAGTAACAATTTAAATTATTGAGGGTGATTTGTGTGAAAATGATTAAATTTTACCAAAGTTTCCAAATATATTGGCGTTTGTTTGCTGAATGATAAATGGTGCACATCATTTGTTCATTCCGTCTTGTTGTTATTTCACATATATTTTGCATCTTGTCGTCAAAATTAGTTGCTTTTGCTGAACTTAATGCCAGTCTTTGAAAATGCGTTGTTTTACCCTGTTGTGTACATAAGATAAACTGCAAACATATATACATATTTTTGAAGTTTGGTATATTACCCCACATTCAAAAATTATTAAAGTCTAAGAATAAAAGTTAGATAATTATAAAAATGATTACAATATTAACAAAAGTATTAAACGTATCATTAATTACAAATTACAAAATAAAAAATAATAATAAGTAAACTAAGGATGATATTGGTACCAATAGGGGTTCCAGGCATAACCATAAGTGCTATAGAATGCTTCGGCAGGGTCATACGTAGGATATGGTGGCTGCATCTCTATCGACCAAGGAGGGAAGATGGGTTTCGGTGTAGGAATATAGTTTCTACCTATATGTTGGCAATGAGCTATGATCTGGTTCTGATGAACTTGCCAATCTTCAAATGCTCTCTGTCTAGCATTTTCGTATTCCTGAGAAGCTATAAACCTATGCATTTCTTGCATCTCATTCCCCCCTCCTACATTACCTTGTTGCTGGTTTCTCTCCACCTGTGGATGTCTACCATGGTATCGTACTGCGGCGTTATTTCGCCTCTTCAAAACTTTCGCACCATGGTATACATTTAAACCTATAGTATCGCGGGGTTCCGGCTCTTCTAGTAATAATCCCCCCCGACTTATATCCACACCGAGATATTCACCAATCAAAGTAATAAAAATACCACCTCCTATTATGCTATGTGGTCGCATCCCCCGAACCATAGCTGATAAATAATAACCCACACAATATGGTATACTTACAGCGCTTTGTGGGTCTCGAATACACATATGGTAAAACAAATCCTGTTCATTTACTTTTTCTTTGTTCTTACCCCTTTGTGTAATCGAATTAGCTAAAAACCTATGTATTACTCTTAATTCGGCTCTATCTATATCCAAATAAGAGTAATTTCCCCCTTTGAAACGGTGATGGCTTGTCATTTGACTCCACACACCGTGTGTATCAAAATTCTCATCTATCTTTCTACCGTTTAGTATCAATCCTCTACAATCGGCAGACGCTAACTCCTCAGGCGTATATATACGTAAAGCCTGAGCCATGTCCAGTAAAGACATGTGGCGCATCGAGCCGCCTAACAAAAATCTAATAAAAGAACGATCGGTTAAACTAGCTACCCGATCATTCAACTCTATACTACATAACAATTCTTCACACCATACTTTATATACAGGTCTACGTATGGTGAATAAACATATCCAGTCATTAAAAGAAGAATTACCATACCTCTGTACAAGTAATTCCCTAATTGGCCCGGCCAATTCTACAGCTTCTAAGGGTCCCCATTCTATGACCCTTGGTACCTCAACAACCTTAGAATGAAGAGTATGCAAACCCCTTTGATATTTTGGATAATCTATCCAAAGTCTGTCAAATCTCAGGTTCGGGTGCAACTCTTCCAAGTGCATATCGGAAAAGGTCATGACTGGATGAGGTACATCCTGCTTGTAGTAGTTATCCACCTCCTGTTGTTCCAAATTCTCAGCAGGAGCATTGCGGGCTTGGGATGAAGATTCACCCCTTTCATTCTGCAAAACACATCAAACACAATTTTTGTGCATCCAAATATGCATTAGTGTCAGCAAAATCATCAATCAAAATAATTACAATGACATTATCAATTTATATCAAACTTAAGCTCATTTACATATTTTCATCAAATCTACACTTTTTCAAATAAGCATATACGAAAATGTTCGCCAAGTTCATAAGCATTCAACTCAAATAACATGTCAAAATAATCATTACTAGCAATCAAACAAGTCTCAAATGGCATTATCTTTCAAAAATCAAGTTCATGAATTTTAGACTTGAAAAAGTCCACTTTAATTCTCAAAATCATGTTTAGGCTCAAAGTTTGGATCATTTAACTACCTAGACATGTTACACTACTCAATTTAGCAACAATTCATGACAAAAATCGGCCATAACCTGTTTATATCAAAAAGCCCCAAATTTGCTCAAGAACACAAACCATAGATTATTCAAAATTTGAAGTTTAAGGCTTCTAATCATGTTAAACAGCATCAATCTAGGTTATACAAGCATAATACATAAACAATTTAAGCCTAATTACACTAAAAAGCATCAAAATCAAATTGGGGAAAAAATAGCTCAAGAACACCAAAATTCGGATTAAATGGTGTTTAGGTGTAGAAATTTACCGTTTTTCTTGAGTAATTCTTAGATAGCATCCTTCTCAACATGATTTTAGCAAAAAATTTGGTGATTAACGGTTAAAAATTGGGATTTTTGGGGGTGTTTTTCGTGTTTTTGCGGAGTGTTTTTTCGCAGGTTTTTATTGTTTTGGGGTTGGGACTGATCTGTTCCAGCTCTTTATTTTTTTCTGATTTTTCATCCCTCCGCGAGTCGCGGTGAAACACCCTTTAAACTCCGCGACTCGCGGAGTTTGTTTTTTTTTTTTTTTTTTTTTATAATCATTAACTTTTGAAAACAATTAAGAAATTAATTTTAAAATTTTGTTTCCCTTGTTATTTAGAACGAGGTCGTTTCGGATCGATGTCCTAGTCCGTCCTTCGACAAAATTTTAAAATTTGTCTTTTTCTAGCGATTGTTTTAAAAGCTAAGATTTTTTTGGTTTTTTCAATGTTTTTGGCATACTTTAATTCAATAAGATTAAAAATAATGATAATAAAAGTTCTCGTCCCTCCCTCGGGTAAAGCAATTTCGGTTCAAAGACCTAGTCTTCAACTTACGACGAATTTTAAAAATCATATTCTTAACTTAATGAGATAAAGTAAATTTTTGTTTTTAAATTCACACAACTTAAATATAAAATTCAAATTTAAAAATTAAAAATTAAAAATTCACACCAAACTTAAAATTTGAAATGCATAAAATTAAAATTTCATATTTTAAAAATTAAAAATTCACACCAAACTTAATTTAAAAATTCATATTATAAATTCATACCAAACTTATATTAATTTTTCAAATATTTACAATTTTAAATATATATTTTTATAAAGTTTACAATATTAATTTAAGATTTAAATATTAATTTTAAAAATATGGTAAAAATAAAATTAAAAATCTTTTTGTCTTTTTATCCCACTTTAATCAATCAAATATTATCAAAAATATGCGCCCCTCTTTTCGGTAAAGTAATTTCGGTTCCAAGACCTAATTTAACTCATGACGAATTTTTGAAATATTTTGGGTTGATTGATTAAAGATATTTATACCTTAAGAATAAACGTTAAATTTCGCAGTGATGTAATAAATTTTTGAATGATATCAATAATTTCGGTCGCCAAACCTAATTTTATTTAATACCAATTTAATACTTTTTAGTGAACAAATTAGCGTTTATTATCAAAAGGTTAAAAAAATAAAAATAAAAAAATAAAAACTGTACAGACATACCTGTGAAATAGATTTCTTAGTTATATGATCTATCCCATTCATAAGATAGTCGGTTTAATTGGTTTTCCATGGCTACATAGGCGTAACCTCGAGCATTCAGTGTCTTTTCTTCTAAACATATGAACGGTCCGTCTCTGCATAAAGTAACAAATTCGGTATTTGAATAGGTTTGATTATTTGAACATTTACCTCCATGTGACCATTTTCCGCATTTGTGACATCTTTCTAGGTGTCGTGCTCTTCTTTTCGCTGCGGATTTTGATTTTCCTTTACCAAATTGTAACTTATTATCTTCGCATCTGGATTCTTTTCTAACTCCGTCCATTCTTTCTCTGATTACTGATACTATTTCACTCGGTAGTATGTCATTATTACGTTTAGTGATCAAAGCGTGTAGCATTAGACCATGGTTTAGTTCACAGGCAGTCTTCATTTTGTAAAAACCTAAAAAAAATAAAAATTCAGAATGGGGGGAGAAGACTAG
Source organism: Rutidosis leptorrhynchoides (assembly GCF_046630445.1). NCBI lineage: Eukaryota > Viridiplantae > Streptophyta > Magnoliopsida > Asterales > Asteraceae > Rutidosis > Rutidosis leptorrhynchoides. The sequence continues at coordinate 66,393,379 of NC_092342.1, forward strand.
TTCTTTAGGGTCTGCTAGGGAAAGACCATTCGGGTTCCATTTTCGAGAACTACACGAAAACAGACAATCTAACTCTAACAGAAATACATATTATCCTTTAAAGACTTGATTCTCCCCACACTTAGTTAGCTGTGGTGTCGAAATTGTGATTAACTTCGTTGTCGACTTCCATCAGACCATGTATGTAATGTTTAACTCTGTGACCATTAACTTTAAATTCAATCCCATTTGAATTTATCAATTCTATTGTTCCGTATGGGAAAACTCTTTTGACTATGAATGGCCCAGACCATCTTGATTTCAATTTTCCAGGAAATAGCTTGAATCGTGAATTGAAAAGAAGAACTCTGTCTCCTTCTTTAAATTCTTTTGAACTTCTGATTCTTTTATCATGCCATTTCTTCGTTCTTTCTTTATAGATTAACGAATTTTCGTATGCTTCATGTCTTAATTCTTCTAATTCATTTAGTTGACTTAATCGTAGACGTCCGGCTTCATGTAAATCAAGATTACATGTTTTCAAAGCCCAAAATGCTTTGTGTTCAATTTCTACTGGAAGATGACATGCTTTTCCATAAACAAGTCTAAAAGGTGTGGTTCCAATTGGAGTTTTGTAGGCTGTTCTAAAAGCCCAGAGTGCATCCTCCAATTTAATGGACCATTCCTTTGGATTTGATCCTACAGTTTTCTCTAGAATACGTTTTAAAGCTCGGTTGGTATTTTCAACTTGTCCACTTGTTTGTGGATGATATGCGGTGGAGATTTTATGAGTTACTCCATATCTTTTAAGAACTTTCTCAAGTTGATTATTACAGAAATGAGTACCCCGATCACTTATTAAAGCTTTCGGTGTTCCAAACCTTGCAAAAAGACGTTTTAAAAAGTTGACTACAACTCGTGCATCGTTAGTTGGGAGAGCTTGTGCTTCCGCCCATTTAGATACATAATCAATGGCTACGAGTATATATAGATTATTATGAGATTTTGGAAATGGACCCATAAAGTCAATACCCCAAATGTCAAATACTTCACATACTTGGATGACATTTTGTGGCATTTCATCACGTTGACTTATTTTTCCGGCCCTTTGACATGCATCACAGGATTTGCAAAGAAGGTGTGCGTCTTTGTAAAGTGTAGGCCAATAGAATCCAGCTTCATAAACTTTTCTTGCTGTTAGTTGAGGCCCATAATGCCCTCCTGTTGGTCCTGTGTGACAATGGTTTAAAATTTTACTAGCTTCATCTCCAAATACACATCGGCGTATTATTCCATCGGGACAACTTTCAAACAGATGTGGATCTTCCCAGAAATAGTGTTTTATATCACTGAAGAATTTCTTTCGTCTTTGGTACGATAATCCTTTTTCAAGGAATCCACAAACTAAGTAGTTTGCATAGTCTGCAAACCATGGGATTTCTTTATAATCTATCTTCAATAGATATTCATCAGGAAAGTTGTCTTGTATGGCCGATTCATTTAGAACTTCTAATTCGGGATTTTCAAGACGAGAAAGATGATCAGCGGCGAGATTTTCTGCTCCTCTTTTATCTCGGATTTCAATATCAAACTCTTGTAAGAGTAAGATCTAACGGATTAATCTTGGTTTAGCATCTTGTTTTGAAAATAGGTATCTAAGAGCAGAATGGTCGGTATAGACCACCGTTTTTGCTAGAACGAGATATGATCGAAATTTGTCAAAAGCAAAGACAATAGCAAGGAGTTCTTTTTCAGTAGTTGTATAGTTCGTTTGTGCTCCTTGTAATGTCTTACTAGCATAATATATAGGTTGAAATCGTTTTTCAATCCTTTGTCCTAAAACGGCTCCCATTGCAAAATCACTTGCATCGCACATTAGTTCAAATGGTAGATTCCAATTTGGTGTTATCATGATCGGTGCATTAGTGAGTTTCTCTTTAAGAATATTAAAAGATTTGATACACTCATCTGAAAAGATGAATGGCGCATCCTTTTCTAGGAGTTTATTCATAGGAGTGGCAATTTTAGAAAAATCTTTTATAAAACGTCGGTAAAAACCGGCATGCCCTAGAAAACTCCTAACTCCTCTAACATTGGTGGGATGTGGAAGTTTAGCAATTACATCTACTTTAGCTCTATCCACTTCAATTCCTTCTTTTGAAATTTTATGTCCAAGAACGATGCCTTCTTTAACCATGAAATGGCATTTCTCCCAATTAAGTACTAGATTTGATTGTTCGCATCTAATTAGCATTCGTTCCAGATTAACTAGACATGATTTAAATGTATCACCGAAGACTGAAAAGTCATCCATGAATACTTCCATGCATTCTTCTATCATGTCGTGAAAAATCGCCATCATACACCTTTGAAAGGTTGCAGGGGCGTTACAAAGTCCAAATGGCATGCGTTTGTAAGCAAAAGTACCATAAGGGCACGTGAATGTGGTTTTCTCTTGATCTTCGGGTGCTATTGGAATTTGAAAATATCCGGAAAATCCATCTAGAAAACAATAGTAATTATTTCCGGCTAATCTTTCCAACATTTGATCTATGAAAGGTAAGGGAAAGTGATCTTTTCTGGTGGCGTCATTTAATTTTCTATAATCAATACATACACGCCATCCTGTTACAGTCCTAGTAGGAATAAGCTCATTTTTCTCATTTGTAATGACAGTCATGCCACCCTTCTTAGGCACGCATTGAACTGGGCTTACCCATGGGCTATCAGAAATTGGATATATCAAACCTGCATCTAGCAGTTTAATAATCTCTTTCTTAACTACATCTTGCATATTAGGATTTAGTCTTCGTTGGCGTTGCACATACATTTTATGACCCTCTTCCATAAGGATTTTATGTGTGCAATACGAAGGACTTATTCCTTTAATATCATGAATCTTCCATGCAATGGCTGGTTTATGAGCTTTCAACACAGAAATGAGTTGTGATTTCTCATTTTCAGTAAGAGAAGACGATATTATTACAGGTAATTCAGATTCACCATGTAAATAAGCGTATTCCAAATGGTTTGGAAGTGGCTTTAACTCTAATTTCGGAGGTTCTTCTATCGATGATTTATATCGATATCTGTCTTCTTCTTTTAGCATTTGAATTTCTTCTGTTGTTGGTTCATATCCATTAGCTATAAGTGTAGCTAACATTTCAGCTTCATCAATTGGTTCATTACCTTCTCCTAAAGAACATTCTCCTGTTCCTTGTAATTCTGGAAATTCTTCTAATAATTCTGCATGTGCATCTATAGTTTGAATATAATAACATGTATCATCTGCAGATTGTGGTTGTTGCATTGCTCTATCAACTGAAAAGGTAACACTCTCATCCTCTATACTTAGGGTCAGTTTCTTACCGAACACGTCTATCATTGCTTTAGCCGTGTTTAAGAATGGTCTTCCTAATATGAGAGGAACTTGAGAATCTTCTTCCATGTCCAAAACAACAAAATCTACTGGAAATACTAAAGTACCAACTTTAACTAGCATGTTCTCCATTATCCCTCTAGGATATTTTATTGATCTATCGGCTAGTTGTATGCTTATTCTGGTTGGTTTCAATTCTCCAAGGTCTAGTTTAGCGTATAGTGAATACGGCATTAGATTTATACTAGCACCTAAGTCTGCCAATGCTTCTATTGAACTAAGACTACCCAGAAAACATGGAATTGTGAAACTTCCTGGATCAGATAATTTTTCTGGTATCTTATTCAACAGCACTGCTGAACAATTAGCATTCATAGTAACAGCCGAGAGTTCTTCCATTTTCTTTCTATTTGAGATTAGATCTTTCAAGAATTTAGCATATCTAGGCATTCCTGAAATCACATCAATGAAAGGAAGATTTACATTTATCTGTTTAAACATATCCAAGAATTTGGATTGCTCGGCTTCAAGTTTTTCTTTCTTCATTTTACTCGGGTAAGGAAGTGGTGGTTGGTATGGTTTATCATAAGGTTTATCCTTAACTGTGTTATCTTCATTAACCTTTTCAACTACCGGTTCTTTTTCCTTATCTTGATCAGGTTGTGATTCTTGTGGAGTAGGAATAGTTTCATCAGAAGTTACAGGTATTTCAGGAGGTTTAAGTGTTGTACCACTTCTTGTGGTAATAGCTTTAGCTGTTTCATTCCTGGGGTTAGCATTTGTATCACTAGGTAGACTTCCCGGTTTTCTTTCACCTATTAACCTTGCTAGGTTACTTACTTCTTGTTCCAGATTTTGAATAGAAGCTTGTTGATTTCTAAATGCTTGAGCATTTTGTTCATTAGTTTGTTTTTGAGATGTGAAAAACTGCGTTTGAGTTTCAACTAGCTTTGTCATCATATCTTCTAAATTCGGCTTTTTATCATCGGTTTGTTGTGGTGGTTTGTTTTGAAAATTCGGTCTTTGCTGATTGTAAGTATTATTGGATACTTGTTGATTGCTAGGACCTTGTTGGTTGTTGTATGGAATATTTCGGTTATAATTCTGGTTTTGATTGTAAATCGGTCTTGGCGGTTGATAATTATTCTGATAATTATTTCCAGGCCTTTGGTTTATGTATGAAATATTCTCTCTTTGTTCCATTGTTAATTTAATACTGAGACAATCTTTTGTCAAATGTGGTCCTCCACACTGCTCACAACTAATTCGTATTGAGTGAATATCTTTAGTCATCTTTTCCATTCGTCTCTCCAAGCATCTATCTTTGCGGAAATGGAATCTAAGTCATGGCTAGAATCGGCTCTAGCTGCTTTAGATGATCTAATGATATCTTTTTCTTGGTGCCACTCATGTGAGTGGGAAGCAGTGTTATCAATAATTTTGTAAGCATCAGTTTCGGTTTTCTTCATAATAGAACCACCAGCTGCTATATCTATGTCTTTCCTTGTAGTGATGTCGCATCCTTGGTAGAATATTTGTACTATTTGACAGGTGTCTAAACCATGTTGCGGACATCCTCTTAACAACTTTCCATATCTTGTCCACGCCTCATATAGAGTTTCATTTGGTTTCTGTGTGAACGTAACAATTTCTGCTTGAAGTCTTACGGCTTTAGATGCAGGAAAGAATTGTTTAAGAAATTTGTCAATTAAAACGTCCCATGTATCAATCGCCCCTTCAGGTAACGATTCCAACCAATCTTTGGCTTCTCCCTTTAAAGTCCAGGGAAATAACATGAGATATATCTGTTCATCCTCCACTTCTCGTATTTTAAATAGTGTGCAGATCCTATTAAAGGTACGTAGATGTTCATTTGGATCTTCCTTCGGCGCACCACTAAATTGGCATTGATTAGTCACCATGTGTAGAATTTGTCCTTTGATTTCATAATCTGGCACATTAATGTCTGGATGAGTAATTGCGTGACCTTGGCCAGTGCGTTTAGCTCTCATTCGGTCTTCCATACTTAAAGGTTCCAGATTCTCCATAATTGAATTTGTTGAATCGGTATCACTAGATGATTCTGATTTAATGGTTCGTTCCTCAACAATCTCTGTTTGAATGATTGGTGGCTCCGGAGGAAAGTTTAATGGTTCAGGATCTACGAACCGTTCCTGAATATTCTCTGGATTCTCAATTGTGAGGTCGGGTTCAAAAAATGGATTATCGGAAATTTGAACTGAAGTACTTGGTCTACTGGATGACGATTCTAAAGAAAAATCAACGGCGGTTATATTTGCTAAATGTCTTGATCTAGTTACAGGTGGTGAACGTACAAAAGGTGATGAACGTCTTTCTCGGTGCATTCACTGAATATCCTATTAGTTTTAAAAAGGAAAGAAAAATTATAATAAGTTATCCAATCAATAGACTTTTCTGATTTTGCCCACGTTTCGAATAGCCAAAAGATGCAGCAGAGGGGCAGGATTCGTTTGGTCTCAATATAATTGAGGACTGTTTGGCTCCAATAACCCGGTCCACGTACAAATCCAACTATTACTACGAACCAGAAAATTTTGATGTCTATCAATTTAACCACTCAAAATAAATTTTCGTAATTTTAAGAAATTTAGATAAGAAGTAGAAAAAATTCTAAGTCCTAAAAACTAGAATAGCGAGAAATAAGAGAGAAAAAGAGTTCGTCGAAAAAGGTCGAAAAACGAAAAATGGTTGAAAAATAAAAGGTGACGGAAAAATAAAAGAAACTTATCAAAACTTAAAAATACTTAACTAACCTAACTTAAAATTATAATCGCAAATTGAAATTACTAATTGGAATGATAATTGATACATAGTAAAAGGTCTAAAAATATTAAAGCTTACAGGAAAAACTAAATCCCAAATAGAAATAACTTAAAAAGAAACTAAAACTTAAAAAGGCGTCGCAAAATTCTAAAGCACCTAAATCTTAGTCTAAAGAAAAAGCACTTAAGGAATTCTACGGCAAAGCCTAAAAATCTAGGAGTAAAAATGACTATAGCAAAAACTAAGTTTAAAATTAAATATGAGCTAAAAATACAAAAGTTATGCTACAACGATTAAAAAGGGACAAAATATAAAAATATACAAAAAGTTGTAAAAATTACAATTTTTATAAAAATATTATTTTTATATTTTTTATTTAATAAAACTACTAATTTTACAATTTAATAAAACTAATTTAACTAAAATATATAAATAAAAAGTAAAAGTAAAAATAAAACTAATAATAATAATAATAATAATTAGGTTTAAATAATAATTATAATTAATAATAACCCGTAATTAATGCAGGATTAGGGTTTTTTTGTCGCCTGTCAGAAAGGCTCCGCGAGTCGCGGCAATTAAAGCATCAAACCCCGCGAGTCGCGGGGTTCCAGAATTCAGCTGACAGGTTTGAATATTCGACGCGTTTTTTCTTTATTTTTTTTTTATTTTCTGTTTTCTGTTTTTTTTTTTTTTATAAATAAAAGATATTTAATAAAACTTATATTTTTATAAACTAAACTAAAAATAAAGAAACTTATAAAACTTAAATATTTAACAAAATCTTAAAAATACTTATATTTTTGTTTTTCTTTTTATATTTTTCGAATATTTAAAACGTATTTTTACAAAACGAATTTTAATAAAAGTAAACAAAAAATCTTTTTTTTTTTATATTAGCGTTGCGCTTCCGGCTTTTAAGATAGTTCCCCGGCAGCGGCGCCAAAAATTACTTGATGTTATGCGAGGTGTATATAAAATAGTTATTAGTTTTAGCAGGAAACACTATTAAATACGATACAATTTTACACAAGATATTTATTTATTTATAGAATGGATATACTTAAACCTTGCTACAACACTTATAGGCAGTGTACCTAATCGTACAGTAGTGTAGTTTTTAGTAAGTCCGGTTCGTTCCACAGGGAAATCTTTAAACAAAGCTCAACGATATATTAGTTTACTTTTATAAAAATACAAACATATATATAAGTAATATTATTATTATAAAGGGGGGTTTTTACCGTTTAATGACCGGTTTGTCGATTTTAAGACTTTAGTCGCAGTTAAAACCTAATGTAAAATATAAAATAAATACAAGACTTAAATTAAAGCGTAAAGTAAATAACGATAATGAAATTGCGAATAATAAAAGTGCGATAAAATAAACTTGCGATAATTAAAAAGTACGATAATTAAAAGTGCGATTAAATAACAATAAATAAAAGTGCGATAATTAGAAGTGCAATTAAATATAAAATAAAGGAAATTAAATATGAAATAAAAGAATTATGCTTATTTAAACTTCCGTAATCATGATGTTTGACGTGTTGATTTTAGTTTTATGCCCATGGGTTAATTGTCCTTTGTCCTGGATTATTCAATATGTCCGTCTGGTTTTTGTCCATAACAGTCCATCAGTCATAAATATAAAGTGCGAGTGTCCTCATCAAATTATTATTATACCCGAAGTTAAATATTCCAACTAATTGGGGATTCGAATTGTAACAAGGTTTTAATACTTTGTTTAATGAATACACCAGGTTATCAACTGCGTGTAAACCAAGGTTTTACTACTTTGTTAACAATTACACCAATTACCCTTGAATGTAATTTCACCCCCGTTTTAATTATTCTAGTGGCTATTAATCCATTCCCGTGTCCGGTTAAATGAACGATTATTCGTACATATAAATACCCCGCCCATCGTGTCCGATCGAGTGTATATGGTAATTTATAGGGACGCCCAATTGTAAATCTTTATATTAACATTAACAAACTATCATTTAGTTAAACAAATATAAAGCCCATTAATAGCCCATAGTCTAATTTCCACAAGTGTCGTTCTTTTGTCCAAACCCCAATTATGGTACAAAGCCCAATTACCCAATTTTAGTAATTAGCCCAACATCATGATTACTTCGTTTTAAATAAGCATAATAATAACTTAGCTACGAGACATTAATGTAAAAAGGTTGAACATAACTTACAATGATTTAAAAATAGCGTAGCGTTACACGGACAGAATTTCGACTTACACCCTTACAACATTCGCTAACATACCCTTATTATTAGAATTAAAATTAAAATTAAAATATAAATTATATATATATATATATAAATTTTACGTATGATAAGAGAAGAAAAAGATGATTATTTTGATCAGAATTCGGTTGGCTTTATAGGCAGTTTTCAATTTTGGGGCTCCGCGACTCGCGATGAAAACCTCTTCAAACTCCGCGAGTCGCGGAGGTTACTTTTACAGCTTAGTCCTTGGAGTTTTTCTCTGCCGACGGTTTTTATTATATATATAATATATATATATAATTAATATAATTAATTATATATTATATTATATTTATATACATAGTTAACTTGTAAATTTTAGTCCGTTGCGTCGAGCGTTAAGAGTTGACTCTGGTCCCGGTTCCGGATTTTCGAACGTCCTTGCGTACAATTTTATATTTTGTACTTTGCGTTTTGAATCTTGTACTCTTGTGATTTCGAGACGTTTCTTATCAATAATTGGAACCTTTTTGATTGTCTTTTGTACTTTTGAGCTTTTTGGTCGTTTGCGTCTTCAATTCGTCGAATCTGTCTTTTGTCTTCACCTTTTATTATTTAAACGAATATCACTTGTAAATAGAATAATTGCAACTAAAAGCTTGTCTTTCTTGAGGAATAATGCTATGAAATATATGTTCGTTTTTAGCATTATCAGTTACTACCTCAAGTTACTTGGACAAAGTTACTGTAAGAGATAAGAAAAAATCTTGGAATCAAAGAGTGGTGGAGTTAGATCAAAAGGTTGGAAGTATACTTCTTCAAATGGGTGGTTATTTTGATATGTTCTTGAAAGAGTTTACTTATGGTGTTTAAGGCTTGTAATTGAAGCTAAATGATGGGGAAAATGCTTGGAGATGATCAAGTATGAAGTTAGGAGTATTTTTAGAGAGAAATGAGGGTGTAGGTATGAGAAAATGGAGTGAAGAAATGGTGTTCATTCATAAAAACGTTTTTAGTTTATAAAGAAAGAAAAGGATTCCTAATTTTGTTTTCTTACTAATAATTCATGCTACTTGACAAATCCTAGTTACCTCATATCTAGGGCAGTAATAATGTTGATTAGGATGTTGATTTGATGTGTATATACCAATATTAAATACATATAGAAGTTGGGTATGATACGGGTACATATACCCTAGATATACGTATAGAAATCTTGAGGAAACGGAATGAGAATTCAAATATAGCTATCTTTTGTGAATATACTTATATTGTTTTATGTATTTAAGTCCTTAAAAAGTGATTAAATACATTATATATACGATACATGTATAAGCATTATAGGTTATAAGTATATATATCAAAGAATGTTACGTACAGTTATCGTTTTGAAAACTTAAGTTAGTAGTTTCAAAATATACTTATAACTCATTGTCATTAGTACACAATGAGATGTTAAACCATCCTTAGATCATGTTAAATATATATAAATACATATATATACACAAACGTATAATTATCATATGTTATATAGTTCGTGATATCATCGGTCAAATTGGACGGTCAAACGTTGTGTAAAACTCTTTTCAAAAACACAAGTCTCAACAATTTGGATTGCTTATCATGTTGGTAAGGTTTAATTTATGTAAATATTAATCTCATAAGTATAAAACGATTGGAAAAATCCGGGTCGTTACACTATTATTATTATTATTATTATTATATTTATCAACAACAAATATATGTATTATCACTATTATTAGTTTTATTATTATTATGATTGTAATTATAATTATCATTGTTAATGTATGTATTATTATTTTTAACATGATTAGGATTATTGTTAGTATTATTTATTAGTTATTATGATTATTATTATTAATCTAAGTATCATTATCATTAATATTAGAATATTAGGAGTACCCTTTTTCATTAATTTTAGTATTATTAATTATGAACACTACAAATTTCTATTTAAAACTATAATTATTATTAAACTTACCATTACTATTGAAAATGCTATTTTTGCTAAAACTATTATTTTTACTTTATCATTACTAATAGAATTACCATTTTTACTAAAATTACTATTATCATTATTATTATTATTCTTAAACTAGTACTACTACAATTGATAATTTTACAAAACAAACGATATATAATTATATAAATACAGATATATTTACTAAATAAAGTATACTAATACTACATAAAATTTCGTTTTAACTAGTAACATTAAGTAAATATCAAATAAGTATCATAATGTAAAGTAAGTATTAATAAAATTATATATATAAGAACATTAATCTTAATACATAAAATAATAGATATACACTTGTTTGATTACGATTATTTGTTTTAATATAAATACAAATGATATAGGTTCGTGAATCCGAGGTCAAACCCTGCATTGTTCAATATCGTCATATGTATTTTTACTACAAAATACAATACGGTGAGTTTCATTTGCTCCCTTTTTACTCTTTACATTTTTGGGCTGAGAATACATGCAAATGCTTTATTAACTATTTTACAATATTTATATGCGTGAGTTTCATTTACCTTTTTACCCTTTATATTTTTGGGCTGAGAATACATGCGTAATTTTTTATAAATGTTTTACGAAATAGACACAAGTAATCGAAACTACATTATATGGTTGAATTATCGAAATCGAATATACCCCTTTTTATTAAGTCTGGTAATCTAAGAATTAGGGAACAGACACCCTAATTGACGCGAATCCTAAAGATAGATCTATTGGGCCTAACGAACCCCATCCAAAGTACCGGATGCTTTAGTACTTCGAAATTTATATCATGTCCGAAGGAGGATCCCGGAATGATGGGAATATTCTTATATGCATATTGTGAATGTCGGTTACCATGTGTTCAATCCATATGAATGATATTTTTGTCTCTATGCATGGGACGTATGTTTATGAGAAATGGAAATATGAAATCTTGTGGTCTATTTAAATTATGAAATGATTATTTATGTTAAACTAATGAACTCACCAACCATTTGGTTGACACTTTAATGCATGTTCATTCTCAGGTACGAAAGAAATCTTTCACTGTGCATTTGCTCATCTTAGAGATATTACTTGGAGTCATTCATGACATATTTCAAAAAACGTTGCATTCGAGTCGTTGAGTTCATCAAGATTATTATTAAGTCAATTATAGTTAGATATGTTATGAAATGGTATGCATGCCGTCAACTTTTGATGTAATGAAAGATTGTCTTTTCAAAAACGAATGCAATGTTTGTAAAATGTATCATATAGAGGTCAAGTACCTCGCGATGTAATCAACTGTTGTGAATCGTTTATAATCGATATGGACTTCGTCCGGATGGATTAGGACGGGTCTTGACACTTTGAGTCGAAAGGAGAGGACGGTACCTCTTCGCGTTCGGGCTCTGAACATCACCATCCATTCGAACCTCAACAATCAGATCCGAGTAGCCCAAGATGAGGCTCTCAAGGAGGAGAATATATCTCATGAACATTTGAACATTCTTGTCTCTCGATTCGAGGTTAGGGAATCTGGACTCCGATGTTATGCCGGAAGAATTTGGGTACCTCTTTATGGAGATCTACAGAACCTTATACTTGATGAAGCACACAAATCGAGATATTCGATTCACCCTGGAGCGGGCAAAATGTACCACGATCTTAAGGAACAGTATTGGTGGCCGAACCTTAAGAAAGACGTTGCAACTTATGTTGGAAAGTGTTTGACTTGCTCGAAGGTTAAGGTCGAGCATCAGAGGCCCTATGGGTTGCTTCAACAACCGGAAATCCCACAATGGAAGTGGGAAAGGATCACAATGGATTTCATCACCAAGCTACCAAAGACGGCGGGCGGATACAATACCATCTGGGTTATCGTTGACCGTCTTACCAAATCTGCACACTTCTTGGCTATGAAGGAAACGGATACGATGGAGAGACTTGCTCAATTATACATCAAAGAGGTTGTATCTCGTCATGGTGTACCTCTATCGATCATCTCGGATCGCGATCCTCGTTTTGCTTCTAGATTTTGGTGTTCTTTACAAGAAGCCATGGGAACCCGTCTCGACATGAGTACTGCTTATCATCCACAGACCGACAGGCAAAGTGAACGTACGATTCAGACCTTGGAAGACATGTTGCGTACATGTGTCATTGATTTCGGAAAGGCCTGGGAAAGGCATTTGCCACTCGCCAAATTTTCTTACAACAACAGTTATCACTCGAGCATTAATGCCGCACCTTTTGAAGCATTGTATGGCCGCAAGTGCCAATCTCCTATTTGTTGGGCCGAAGTAGGCGAAAAGCAAATCACCGGACCCGAAGTAGTCCACGAAACAACAGAGAAGATTGCTCAGATTCAAGCTAGACTTAAGACTGCCCGCGATCGTCAAAAGAGTTATGCAGACCTCAAACATAAAGACTTTGAATTTAACGTGGGTGACCGTGTAATGTTGAAGGTCGCACCTTGGAAAGGTGTGATCCGTTTTGGAAAATGTGGAAAGTTAAACCCACGATACATTGGTCCTTTTGAAATCTTGGAACGTGTTGGACCCATTGCTTACCGTTTGGATCTTCCAACACAATTGAGCTCAGTTCATCCTACCTTCCATGTGTCAAACTTGAAGAAATGTCTTGCTGCACCCGAACTTATCATACCACTGGAAGAACTTACAATTGATGACAAACTCCACTTTGTGGAAGAACCTGTCGAGATCATGGATCGTGAAATCAAAACTTTGAAACGCAACAAGATTTCGATCGTCCGAGTACGATGGAATGCCAAACGAGGACCTGAGTTTACTTGGAAACGAGAGGATCAAATGATGCAGAAGTATCCTCAACTTTTCCCAGCTCCTTCATCTCCCTCAGCTTAAAATTTCGGGACGAAATTTTCTTTAACAGGTGGGTAATGTAACGACCCTGGTTTTTCCAACGTTAACTAATAATTATTATTATTAATACTTGTGACTATACGAACGTATGTTATTACATTTACTTGTTGCCATGATTGACCGTACATGACTTTTGATTGCCCGAAACGTCTTTGTGACACGCGAAACTTTCACGAATAATATTTTAGAATATTATTTACATTAATGATTAGTTTTTTAATCATTTTAATTAATTATGACTACTAGTTAATTACTTGGGCTCTTATTGGATTTATTTGTTAATTAATTGAACTTGGGCTTTTATTAGTGTTATGGACTCATGATATTGGACTTATAAGCCCACCCTACATCTTAATGGACTTAATTAGCCCAACACCCATGCAAGTATCACTTTGGAATTAAGCTAGTTAGTTAGTGCTTAAAGAATCAAGTCACATGGTACTTACAACTAGTCCCCATACATGCAACCATAAGACAAAACATTTGAGCCAATACATGAAGCATTTAGTGGCCACCCTCCCCCTTTTGTGGCTCTCAAGACCCACGGCCATAATGGCCTTGGGGAGTGCTTTTGACCATCAAACTTTGCTACTTATTACTAGTTTTCTCTCATGCTTCATTCATTTCAAAAACACATTCTTACTTGCAACTATCTTTTCTCTCATTTTCTCTCCATTCTTGTAAGTAACTTGAGTTTCTTCTTCCTCTTTTCCTCTTGTAAAAACCGTAGCATAAGCTACTAAAATCATCATCATCTTTTGTTCATTATTGTTACTTAATTCCTTGTTGTTGTTAGTTGTTGTTTACTTACTTGTTATCTTAATTATTACTTACTTATCAAGAATCAAACTTATTAGTTTATTCTTCATTTATCTTGTATTTACAAGAATATGCAAGAGCTTAAACTTTCTAGTTATGCTCTACATTTAATGTTTTGAAAGATGAAAGTTCATGGTTGTAACCCATACTTGTAATTCATGTTTGTAAACTTAAAGTTTACATTCTTAAAGATCAAACTTTGGTTGAATCTTTAAAAGTATGAAACCCATGAACTTACTACTTGTGTAATTAGTTTATTTCTTCATTTGTTCATATATTAAAATTGTGATTTTGGTTGTAGATGGTCAAGTGTTACAAGTTAACTTTGATCTCATTTTTCTTGAACTAAAGATTAACTTTTAAAGGTTCAAGAACATAAAATTTACTTAATAACTTTAGATTAAGACTTTTGGGTCTTGGATCTTCAAGATCAAACTAACCACTTAAGATCTTGATTAATTAGTTTATTTTCAAGTTTGTAGTATAATATTACTTTTCTAATTCATGCATGTGTTGAATCTATGATCTTGATGCAACTTTGGTTCATCAAACTTCATACAACTCTTAAGTGAGTTGTGCTTCATATCATAGACTTACACTAGTGTTATGATGGTCAAATCTTGGTTAAGATAATTCAAACACATCAACGAGTTGTACACTTGAAGTTATATGCATCAAGGATGAGAACCGTGATAAGCATCGAGTACCAAGAAACCACCGGAACCTACTGTTTTCTGTTTCTGTTTTCTGTTTACTGTTTTCTGGGTCAGACCCGAACACCTGGGCTACTGTAACTGTGATATTCAGTTAGCTCTGTTCGAGTAGATAATTTTTTGTTTAGGACTCGTCTAAATCCGAGTTACGGTTTAGGATTTATGGCCCTCCGACCGTCACTATGTCCTTTTAACGTTGTGCAGAAAATTCTGACCTACTCGCACTTAAACCGTCGCCACGGTCAAATGAAGACGAGTTTACCTCTGGAATTTTTACCACAACTAGGACTCATAGACGGAGCCATGGCCACTAGTCTCACCTTATTTCAGTAAGTATTGAGGCCGTGGTGACTGATCCAAGTCAGCCTTTGTTTTAAACTACTTTCATAAACGAAACTTACTTTACACCTTTTGTTTGATGATGAAGGATGATGACCTTTAAGACCTTATTTACTTACTTTTAAACCTATTGGGACAATTTACTAACTTAGTAATGTTTGACTTAGGTTGAGGACTTTCCGGACCTACATACTTCCTTACTTTCCGACTCAACTTAACTACTACTTTATCATTGTGAGTTATAGCATCCCTTTTTACTTTAACTATTTGGGACTGAGAATACATGCGCGTTTTATGTTTTACATACTAGGCACGAGTACTTAAAAATTATATATGTGTGGGTTATACAACGGCATAAACATTCCCTTTAGCTCGGTAACGTTTAGTCATTGGTTTTTGAACCGGTGAACGCGAATCTTAGATATGGATCCATAGGGTTTGACATCCCCACTCGGGCTAGTCGCGCTAGCATTTAATGAGTGATTAATACTTCGTAATCATACGCACTTGCCAAGTGTACTTTCAGGAGGTATAAACGTTAAGTTAGTTACCAAGTGCCCACGGTTAAGCATATACTTTATCATACTGTTTTGAAACGCTCTTTGTAGCACTGAAATCTCGTGGCCTACCTTACATTACTGTTATACTTAAACTATAGCTCACCAACCATTGTGTTGACATTCTAAGCATGTTTTTCTCAGGTGCCTAAGCTTTCTTCCACTGTGTTACTAGACTTGCTGTAGACACCCGCTGCTCTAGATATGTCAACTGCATGAAACACTTTATCTTGCATTCAAACTTAATACTTTTGAACTATGTTTTATAACGACCTAAGGGTCACATACATTTATTCATGCTTGCTATTCATAGAGGCATACTGTTGGTGTAAAATATATGATGTCGATTATGACGTCACTTTTTTTTATCGTGAATTCAACTTCTTTTGAAACAGCATATAGTACTTAACCTTGTAATGATCCTATTGTCGATGATTCGTACACGATGGTTTTGTACGGGGCATCACATTTCGATCGAGATTGTTCGACTACAGTACGATTTGCTAAGATATCTCTCTACTTACTAAGGTGAATTCATAGCCCCTCTTTACTGTTAGCAAACTTACTTACTTTTGGGGTGAGACACATGCTGTTTTTACTTTTTGCAACTTAGACACAAGTACCAAACTATTAAACTATGATATGTTGGGCTATGACCAGCAAGTCCTTAACCGACAAGTATGAACGATAACTTGTCACGGGGCAAACTTGAAAGTCTAGTCTAAATGTCAGTACAAACTACTTAAACTATGCTATACCCGGCTATGTCCGACTAAGTCCCTACAGTGATATTTTTAAGTGTTGCGGCATGCTTAATTATTGGGGGTAGGCCTATCGGGAGTAACGTCCCCGATACATCTGACTAAGTCTTTGTATTACTTGATAATGAAATTTAACCGACAAGGAGAACTAACTTGTCATGGGGAAAACTTGAACGTTTAGTCTAAATATCACGCATTGGCATAACTTTTGATCTTGCGAGATCAACTTTACAAACTAAATCTTGTGGTCTAAAAACAACAACAACTACTTTTGTTAAACCTATGAACTTCACTCAACCTTTTTGGTTGACACTTTAGCATGTTTTGTCCCAGGTGCTGTTTGATTCAAGCTTTCTTATCTACTACTTATGTGATGCTACTTGGACTTAGGATCAAGAGATATCGCATTTATTACTTCTGCATATGAACAATAACTTTATCGTTATTTCCATTATTGTAACGACATTTCATTTTTCGCTGCGTACTCAATAAAGTTAAATTTTCTCATTTAGTATTGTTCTCGTATTATAATATGTTGGTTTATTTGATATTAGTAACGTTTCTTCCAGACCCTATTGAGAGGACGTTACAGATTGGTATCAGAGCATAACCAGGCTGTTATAGAGAACCAGGATTGCATTTTTATGTGTGCCTTACTTGTTAGCTAGGGTGCCTTAGCAATCTAGGAAACTATAACCTTTCCTGCCTTAGACTTTAAAGCACTTAGGGATGCCTTGTAATCTTAAAGCATATGCTTTACAATCTTATCCTAAGACTGATCAAAATCTCATTCCTAATGTTAGGATGTCTAATTCTCACCAAGCGATCAAAATGAATCTTTCCAAGCCAACCGAAAAAGATACTGAAAGGTCTTCCATTGAAAGACCAGTCCAAAGCCCACCTTATGGCTTTGGTGGTCCTCCCTCACCAAACTATAGTCCGGATACTTTACTTAATTCTCCCGATCACCACCCGACTCCAAGACCGGAAGGCAAGAGGAAACGTCTTGAAGAAACCGGATCGTCAAAGAAAAGATCCCGACCACCTTCCTACGATGAAGTTGATGCTAAGTACGAGATCATGAATCTACGAAAAACTACCGATGGCCTAATCCGCCATATTGCAAGGATCGATGTTCAAATGAAGGAAAAAGACCTAGCGATCGAGAAGCTCATGGAGGGAAACCGCTTGAAATGAAGAATCACGATTCGTCCAACTGCACCAACTATTACCATGATGTTTCATAACTTTCTCGTCTGACTATTTCCTAACTTTCACAACTTCCATAACTTTCAAGGATATGAAAGTTGACCAAATCTATAAAGACTGCCACTTAAAACTAGACAACCATAACTCGACAAGTTCGTAACTGTCTTCACGGATGACATTTCGATCTGCTCCAAAGGATGTGAGCAACATTTGCAAGTTCATTCTTGAACTCTTAAGAAAAAGAACAACTCTAAGCAAACTTTTCCAAATGCAAGTTTTGGCTTAAAACCGACATGTTGTCGATCCAGCTAAGATTACTGCTATCCTTAATACACTATATTAGAAATCATCATTGATCACATATCCTGACCTTATGAAGTGACCTTGGAATGGAAATATGAATTAGTGAAATATAATGACGGTGGCCAACGTGATTATATTACGGTAATTCATTGAGATATTCCAATATCATGACGTACGGAATAGAGAGTGAATTAAAGAAAACTCTCAAGCTATCTGTTCAAAGACCTACATGCAAGGGCATGAAAGGAGAAAAATGATCATCTTGATATTAGTAGATACGAAGAACTCATTCTAATCAAACTATATATTTATCTCATACTCATTTAACAAACTTCCATGTACCATGAAAGTTGTAAACAATAGAATCTTGAAATTTTACATTCATTTACCCTAAAATGGATATCTCCTGATCATTGATACTTAATCCTCACTTGTTATATCCAGATCCTCTCTATTATTACACTTTTGGTACGACTTTTGAACCCTCAAACGTCGATATCACAAACCCCATGTTCGCTATTACAATTTCTATTTGAAGAATAGAATCTCCATATGTGTAACGTTTGACTATCATAGTCAAGAAACTTCTGCACTCGTGCGCTTATAATAGACTACTTGGCACCATGTAAGTAATGGTGTCATACTCAAACAATAACCGATTATTGTCAACTCGAAAATCAAGGGTGAAATACACCATCTCAAGTTGTGACTTGAGCTATACCCACTACCTCTGAAGAACTGCTGTAGCAACTGAAACGATTCCATCATACTTTAACGTATCCTCATCTCGTGCCAATTAAGACTGAATTCAAACGATCATTACATAGTTGAAAGTCACTGCTCTAGCATTTATTTACACTTGTTTATGCGACTGCCAGATTATTCATGCCGAGTTCTCGAACTCTCACTATCACTCGAACAATTCGAAGTTGGAAATATTATTTGAAGTTCTTTCATACATAACTCTAAATCCAAGGGATTTACTCATTTGATGATAATCACATTATCATCCTTCTTACTTTAATGTTAACATTTTGAGTCCAAGGACTCGTGCCCTGATGAAAGTCAATTCATTAGTTTTCACTACCTCGAAACAATTATTACACAATTACCCTCCGAAATTTTAAAATCTTCAATCAATTTTTCTCAAACAAATAAACTCTTAAATACAAATATCCTGTTTTCTAAAGATTTCTTACACGAGTCTTTATTTTCAAGCTATCTCGGAATTTATAAAAAATGATTTTTTACTTATGCGATTTATAAAATCTTATACATAAATTTAACTTTACGTACTTTGACTAGTACATATCAAATTATACTTTCACCTTTACAAATTTCTACTTTGATTAAATCAAAATTTCTTTACAATTTTACGTAACCCTAGTTTTACTATGAACATCATTTCGTCACCTTCTCTAAAAATACTTTCACTAATAGTATAAATACTTTCGCAATTTTATCAATTTACCTTTGTTTTATTAAATTAAACATTCTTTTAACCAACTCTTTTTCGTATTGTTCAAAATATGTGTTGTACGCAACTCAAGTTTTACTAATAGCCCCGCTTCATTTATATTGTTATATCAGACGTCGCAACTTTTCAAAATTTACTTTGGTTTATTATTAAAACTTTCTTTTTGCTCTCCAATGTGTTTAGATCACCTTTATTCTCATTCTCCGTGCAAGAACGAGACTTACCTCTTTATGTACGTCATCTCTTCCTTGCTATGCTAATCATTAAGAAGTTTCTACTTCCAGTATTTCACGGATAAAACTACAACGCTCTCGTAAACATCAATTCTACGATCTTTCGAACAAAGAAGCAGAGGTTCCTTCGTCCTATAAACAATGATTCACATTTATTCGAATCCGCGTTTAAACTCATAAGTAAATAATAGAACGACTCGCCATTTGTGCGAAAACACTTTTCTTACTCTGAAGGAGTTACCTTAAACATTTATGAAGATACTCTACATATTTCTTCCTCCGAGGAATGCAACTAGATGTTATTCTAGTCAAGTTTTAACCTATGGATCGACATGAAACTGAAATCATAAATCTTGACGCTACATTCTGAAACTATAGTATTCTGAGGTCAATGGATCCTCAACTAAACATCTCAGTTGTCCATTAAATATCTCTTGAAAACTAAAGGTATTATGGTTACCTTTCGAAACTTGAAGATGGTGCTATCTCTAAAAAACACCAGTCATACACCAAACTACGTAACTGAAATCTTACGTACTCTACTTTATTTTATCTGCCCTACTAGAGCGGCATAAACACTCAAGACTCTAATGAACTCAATGACACATTTAATGCTGGTATAGCGTCATCTTTCCTTTTAAAGGGAAACTAGTCAACGATACTCTTGTTATTCCTTGGAAAATCTCCGCATTTAATGCACTCTGTAAACGACCTATTAAGGTTAAGGATCATGGGATCAAACGTATAAACAAAACAATATACTTATTGTTAACACTCATTGGAATTCACGAAAGGGCCCCGATTGTACCAGGGAGCGTGAAAATCAAACTCTATTGTTAAAATCCATTGGGACTCGCGTAGCAGCCCCTAAAATACATGGGAACGCGAAGACCAAATGATACGGAAATACTTCCATCTCTTCTCAACTGCTGATGCAAACGAGAACTCTACCTAAAACTTCAGGACGAAGTTTTCAATAACGGGGAGGTACTATAACGACCCTCATTTTTCCATTCTATATATATATATATATATATATATATATATATATATATATATATATATATATATATATATATATTTTATACCCAAACAATTCTCACAATCCTCTCTCAACAACAATATCTCCCTCTCCCTCTCCTTTGGCTCACGGCACTCGAAACAGACCACGCGCGTACAAGAAAATAACGAAACGAATGATATTTCACTTTTAATAATTATTTTATGTATATATTATGTTTTAAACATACTTTCAATTTATTAGAATTTATATAGATTAAAAACGCGAGAAATTGACGTTTAACGTTCCGGTTCGCGTTTTCGGTTAACGACACTCGATGGATTGCACAATACTTAAACTACCTAGACAAAATAAAGCCCAAGGAGCCTTCTTCTAGCCTCTAGGCCGAAATCCACAAGAAGGGGGCTTTTTTTGATTTATTTTGGGCTATTACTTCTCCTAGTGTCCATTTAACCTTGATTAGGGCCTAAAAGCTAACCCTTAAAACCCCTAACTAGAGAAATACACTCATTTATTCTCCCTTAACCCTAACCCACGAAATTTGCAGCCACATATCATCATCTTCATCATCAATCATCATCACCATCATTCTCCATTCAATTTTGATTGTTTGCTCTTGCGTTCTACACGAAAGTGCTTCCTTTGATCGTCCTCTACATGCTAGTACTAATTGATTGTGTTTCTAAGGTATAATTGAAAAATATAATATTATTAGATCTTATTTTTGTTCAATTACATAGTGTAATCAAGTCTAGTGCTCAATTGATGATGTTTTGTGTTATCGTTTATCGTTTAATTGATCAATCGTTGTTGTTGCATGAAAAATGAATTTGAATCTTGTGAATCTGATTATATGAGTTTATGTACTGATCATATAATGTATATAGATGGATAGATCTCAAAAAATTAATAAATTTGGACTTTGGATTTGCATGATTTCGTTACCGGATGCTTAAGTTATGATTAATCGAAGTTACGCTAGGGTTTCACGTGTAATCCGAATTTTCTGAGTTGCATGCTTTGTGTTTTAGTTTATATAAAGTATACTACTGTATTCCTTGTGAAAATTTATGCAATTTAGACTAAATATTTGCGTCGAAAGGTTATGTAATGCTTCCGATATGATAAAACGAAGATTGGTTTTGTAAAGAATGTTGAATCTGTTTTTGAGTTTACATAAAAATTGATAGAACGAATTAGAAATTTATTTAGACTTTGATATTCTGTAATATGTTAGTCTAAGGGTTCCTTGACATGTTTCATTTGTATGCGAACTTGCAAGAACGTGATTTACCATGAGTTATATGCTTATCTTTGTGATGTGTTCGATTGGTGTTCAAAAACTGAAGGGTCTGTAATGTTTTGCGAAACTGTACAAATTTGCTAAAGCAATGCTTCTTATTATTTTATCACTAAAATTTTGGGATGTTATGAGATGACACCAATTGGCCCTTCATCAAATTCTATTTTCTATATTTTATGAAAAATGTTTAAAAACTGACGCGCGAGCAGAAATTTCTGTAACGAACCTGAACTTGATCCTTTCTGATATTGGACTTTTGTTTATCGTATGAGGCTTTGGCTGGACTTTTTGGAATAGATTTTAAGTGTAGTTATGATCTGGAGTTTTTCATGATTTAATGATTTATGATCTATGAGCTATAGTTGGATCTTTCTACGACATACGAATTTCTAAGACATGCTTTAAGGTGCAAAAGTGCAATATGCTTAATTATGACTTGTAAAGTGATACTTGGCCTAGGTTTGACTTATTGATCATGTTTGTATGACCTACTGAGATGTTTGACTTTAGTTGACCACTTTGACCGAGTTGACTTTAGGGTTGACTTTTGTTGACTTGCTTGGATTAGTTGACTTTTACTTGTTCGTTGAGTCAGTCTGAGCACTAGGACTTCGCGTACACTATGGGTTGACATTATGACCTATATGTGTATACTTAAGATGATCTATTTGACTAGGTTACATTGTTCGACTACAGTACGATTTGCTAAGATATCTCTCTACTTACTAAGGTGAATTCATAGCCCCTCTTTACTACTCGCAAACTTACTTACTTTTGAGGTGAGACACATGATGTTTTTACTTTTTGCAACTTAGACACAAGTACCAAACTATTAAACTATGATATGTTGGGCTATGACCAGCAAGTCCTTAACCGACAAGTATGAACGATAACTTGTCACAGGGCAAACTTGAAAGTCTAGTCTAAATGTCAGTACAAACTACTTAAACTATGCTATACCCGGCTATGTCCGACTAAGTCCCTACAGTGATATTTTTAAGTGTTGCGGCATGCTTAATTATTGGGGGTAGGCCTATCGGGAGTAACATCCCCGATACATCTGACTAAGTCTTTGTATTACTTGATAATGAAATTTAACCGACAAGGAGAACTAACTTGTCATGGGGAAAACTTGAACGTTTAGTCTAGATATCACGCATTGGCATAACTTTTGATTTTGCGAGATCAGCTTTACAAACTAAATCTTGTGGTCTAAAAACAACAACAACTACTTTTGTTAAACCTATGAACTTCACTCAACCTTTTTGGTTGACACTTTAGCATGTTTTGTCTCAGGTGCTGTTTGATTCAAGCTTTCTTATCTACTACTTATGTGATGCTACTTGGACTTAGGATCAAGAGATATCGCATTTATTACTTCTGCATATGAACAATAACTTTATCGTTATTTCCATTATTGTAACGTCATTTCATTTTCCGCTGCGTACTCAATAAAGTTAAATTTTCTCATTTAGTATTGTTCTCGTATTATAATATGTTGGTTTATTTGATATTAGTAACGTTTCTTCCAGACCCTATTGGGAGGACGTTACAAGTACGTTTAGCTCTCATTCGGTCTTCCATACTTAGATGTTCCAGATTTTCCATGATTGAATTTGTTGAATCTGAATCACTAGAGGATTCTGATTTAATGGTTTGTTCCTCAACAATCTCTGTTTGAATGATTGGTGGTTCCTGAGGAAAGATTAATGGTTCAGGATCTCTGAATTGCCCCTGAATATCTTCCGGATTCTCAATTGTGAGGTCGGGCTCAAAAAATGGATTATCAGAAATTTGAATTGGAGTACTTGGTCGACTTGATGACGATTCTAAAGAAAAATCAACGGCGACAATATTGGCTAGATGTCTTGATCGAGTTACAGGTGGTGAACGTATGAAAGGTGATGAACGTTTTGCTTGGTGCATTCACAGAATATCCTATTAGTTTTTTTTTAAAAAATAAAAATTATTTAAAGTTATCAAATTAATAGACTTTTCTGATTTTGCCCACGTTTCGAATAGCCAATAGATGCAGCAGGTAGCCAGGACCCTTTAAATCGGAAGCCTACAACTCGCCACTAACAAATCCAACTATTACTACGAACCAGAAAATTTTGGATGTCTATCAATTTAACCGCTTAAAATAATTTTTCGTTTTGAATTATTAGAGAAGAAGTAGAGAAAATTCTAAGTCCTAAAAACTAGAGCATCGAAAAGAAAAAGAAAAAGTGCGTCGAAAAATAAGAGGTCGAAAAATAATAAGAAGGTAGCGCGTCGAAACTTAAAAAGGAACTTAGAATTTATAAACAGCGTCGCAAAATTCTAAAGCACCTAAATCTTAGTCTAAAGAAAAAGCACTTAAGAGATTTAACGGCAAAGCCTAAGAATCTAAAAATAAAAATAAACTACGGCAAATATTAGTCTTAAAACTAATTACGAGCGAAAAATACAAATATTACGAATAAACGATTAAGAAGGTACGAAATAAAAATAAAACTTAAAGTTGTAAAAAAAATACAATTTTTATAAAAATATTATTTTTATATATATATTATTTTTATTTTATAAAAGTAATAAGTTTTCAAATTAATAAAACTAATTAAAACTAAAAATATAAAATTAAATAAACTTAAAACTAATTAATATTAAACTAAAACCTAATTATAATTAATTATATATAATTATAAACCCTAAATCGTAATTAATGCTGTACCAGGTCAGGCGTGTCAGAGGGGCTCCGCGAGTGCAGATTTTCGATACCCCCGAACTCCGCGAGTGTGGAGATTACAGTTTCAAATGAGGTGCAGGTCGAAAATTTGTAGGTTCAAATGTTTTATTATATTTTTTTTTTATTTTACTTTTTTGTTTTGTTTTTAATTTTTTGTTTTTATTTTATAGAAAATGTTTTATAATATAACTAAAACTTATATTTTGAATAAAAATTACTTATTAGTATTTTATAACTAAAAATACTTTTTTTAAAGACTTAATATATATATATATATATATATATATATATATATATATATATATATATATATATATATATATATATATATATATATATATATATATATATATATATATATATATATATATATATATATATATATATATTTATGATATTTAAAACTTATGTAAATATATTTTTACAAAAATAACATAAAAACTATATTTAATAGCGTCTTGCTTCGGCGTTAAGTGTTGTTCTCCGGCAGCGGCGCCAAAATACTTGATGTTAAAGCGAAGGGGTACTAAATACTATAATATTTTACTAGTAATTACTATTAAATACGATACAATTTTACACAAGTTATTTATTTATTTATAGAGTGGAAATACCTGAACCTTGCTACAACACTTATAGGCAGTGAACCAAATCGTACATTAGTGTAGTTTTTAGTAAGTCCGGTTCGTCCACATGGTACTAGCCAAGTTTAACGCTATATTTTTAAAAACTATATTTGTATATAAATATATATATAAAAATAAGAAGTATTATTATTATTATAAAAGGGGGGTTTTACCGTTTAATGACCGGTTTGTCGATTTTAAAACTTTAGTCGCAGTTAAAACCTAATGTAAAATATTAAAAATAAATATAACTTAATTTAAAGCGTAAAGTAAATGACAATAATTAAAGTACGATAAATTAAAGTGCGATAAATAAAATGACGGTAAATAAAATTGCGATAATTAAAAAGTACGATAATTAAAATGACAATAAATTAAAGTGCGATAATTAAAAGTGCAATTAAATATGAAATAAATGAATTATGCTTATTTAAACCTCCTTAATCATGATGTTCGACGTGTTGAATTTAGTTTATTACCATGGGTTAATTGTCCTTTGTCCTGGATTATTCAATATGTCCATACGGTTTTGTCCATAATAGTCCATCAGTCATAAATATAAAGTGCGAGAGTCTTCGTCAAATTATCCTTATACCCGAAGTCAAATATTCCAACTAATTGGGGATTCGAATTGTAACAAGGTCTTAATACTTTGTTTAATGAATACACCAGGTTATCGACTGCGTGTAGTCCAAGGTTTTACTATTTTATTAACAGTTACACCAATTACCCTTGAATGTAATCCACCCCTGTTTCAACAAGTCTATTAACTATTAATCCAGTTCCGTGTCCGGTAAAATGAACAATTATTGGTATTTATAGATATCCCGCCCACCGTACCCGATTAAGCATATGTGGTTATTTATAGATACGTCAAATTATAACCTTTATATTAAATTAACGAGGTATCATTAAGTTAATATAAAATCCATTAATAGCCCATAGTCTAATTTCCACAAGTGTCGTTCTTTTATCCAAACCCCAATTATGGTCCAAAGCCCAATTACCCAAATTTAATATTTAGCCCAGCATCACGATTACTTCGGCATTAAATAAGCATAATAATAACTTAGCTACGAGACATTAATTTAAAAAGGTTGAACATAACTTACAATGATTAATAATAGCGTAGCGTTACACGGACAGAATTTAGACTTACAAACTTAAAACATTCCCTAACCTACCCTTATTATTAAAATTAAATTAAAATTAAAATTATAAAATATAAATATAAATATATATATATTGAGAGATAGAGAGTGAATTAGAAAAATATGTGTATGTGAAGTGCAGAATTCGATGGCTTTTATAGGCCCACAATTTACTGTGCAGCTCCGCGAGTGCGGAGCTTTTGCTCTTCTAAACTCCGCGAGTGCGGAGGTCTGAAATACAGCTCACATTATGATCCAAAACGTGGGCTGCGTAAATATATATTATATAATAATATATATAATTAATAATTAATTATATATTATATTATATTATATTCTTGTGCATAGTTGACTTGTAATTTTTGGTCCGTTGCGTCGTACGTTGAAAGTTGGTTCATGTCTTAGTTCCGGATTTTCAAACGTCCTTTTGTACAATTTAATAAATTGAACTTTGCGTTTTGCGACTCGTACTCTTGTATTTTTGAGACGTTTCTCATTAATAATTTGAACCTCTTTGATTGTACTTTGTACTTTTTAGCTTTTTGGTCGTTTGCGTCTTCAATTCGTCGAATCTGCCTTTTGTCTTCACCTTTTAATATTTAAACGAATATCACTTGTAACTAGAACAATTGCAACTAAAAGCTTGTCTTTCTTGAGGGATAATGCTATGAAATATATGTTCATTTTTAGCATTATCACCCATATTAATGAAAGACAAATACCCATTTATTAGAGGGAACATACTAGCATTTTTTTAAGCATTATCCTTAATGTTGCATGAGATCCTAACATAAGCACCTACTTTAGACAACCATTAACCAAAAAGCAAAAATGTGTCCCCCTTGTCCCCCCCACTAACCCACGGCCATCACCACCCCACCCTCACCTCACCACCTATACATACAAGCCTTATTTCACTCATTTCACACTTGATCACATTTGCAATTTACACACACTTACTCTCTAATTCTCTCTCTAGTCTTTCTCACTCTAAAAAATGTAAGTTTTTGATTTATTTCTTCTTCTTCTCCCCTTCATCCACACGACATCATCATCATCATTTTATGGATCTAGCTTTTAGCTTTTGATCTTGCTATATCTTAAAGATTCAAACTTGGGTTTGAATCCTTCAAGAACATGGAAGATTCAAGCTTTCTAGCTTTAAATCTTCACTTATTTTGTAGATCTAAATCTTTTTAGCTTTAATCTTGTTATTTTGTTATAAAGATTCAAACTTGTGTTTGTAATCTTCATGTATCTTAAAGATCCAAGCTTTATGCTTCAAGATCTTCAAGAACACTAAAGATCAAAGCTTTTTAGCTTAGGGTTTCATTATTATGTTAAAGATCTTAGCTTTTTAGCTTATGGTCTCATTACTTTCATTATTTTGTTAAAAATCTTAGCTTTATAGCTTATGGTCTCATTAATCTTGTAAAGATCCAAGCTTTCTAGCTTAGGATTTTCTTAATACTTGAGATCTAAGTTATTATTGTAGATCTCACTTACTTGGAACCTTTTTGTGTTTGTTGTGATGATAAAGATCAAGTCTTAATCATCACACATGATATAGATGCATGAACTTGTGTAAAATGGACAAAGATTGAAGCTTTATTGGATTTATGCAATAAAGAGGCAATCTTGATGTTAAAAACTTGAAGAATGATAGATTTTACTCTTAGTTATGTTTTGATGGTTGAACCTTGGTCCAATTGATGCTAAAACATCAAAGAGTTGTACACTTGAAGCTTACAAGCATCAAGGATGAGAACCGTGATGAGCATCAAGCACCAAGAACCTCACCAGAGCACTTGTTTGCTGTTTTTCGGGGTCTGATCAGATCCTGGGCTTCTGTAAAACTAATTTTCAGATAGTTCGTTTCGAGTAGATGACTTTTCGTTTAGGCCTCGACTTAATCCGATATACGGTTTAGGATTTATGGCCTTCCGAAAGTCACTACGCCCTTGTAACGTTGTGCTGAAATTTCTGACCTACTCGCACTTAAACCATCGCCACGGTCAAACGAAGAGGATTTAGATTCTGAAAATTGGTCAGCGGTTAGAGGACTCACATACGGAGCCATAGCCACTGACTACGAGTCTTTTCGATTTGTATAGAGGTCGTAACAGCTGTCCGATGTCAGCCTTTTGTTTCGATCTCTATTCTTGTTAAACTTACCTTAGTGTTTATTCACTTTTAATATTTTGGGACAACATACTGACCTAGTGACCTTTGACTTAGGTTGACGACCTTTCGGACCGACTTACTACCTGCATACGTTTCGTATCGACTTTTACTGCTTATTCACTGTGAGTTATAGCTTCCCTTTTTACTTATACTATTTTTGGGACTGAGAATACATGCGCTTTTTATGTTTTACTTACTTGACACGAGTACTTAAACTTTACATATGTGTGGGTTATATAACGGCATAAACATTCCCCTTAGCACGGTAACGTTTAATCATTGGTTTTTGAACCGGTGAACGCGAATATTAGATATGGATCCATAGGGTTTGACATCCCCACTCGGGCTAGTCGCGCTAGTATTTAACGGGTGTTTGATACTTCGAAGACATATGCACTCGCCAAGTGTACTTTTAGGGGATATTACTATTACGTTAAGTTAGTTACCGGGTGCACACGGACCAGCATATACTTTTCATACTGTTTTGAATACGATAACTCGTGGTCTACATCACTTTACTGATTACAAACTATAGCTCACCAACATTCGTGTTGACTTTTAAGCGTGTATTTCTCAGGTGCTTATACGATGTTGCTTCCGCTGTTAGACTTGCTGTCTTGGTGTTATAGACTTGTTGTCTTGGTGTTATAGACTTGCTATTATGGACCTGCTGTGTTAAATTTCCGCTGCATTACTTAGAGATGTCTCAATCATGAAACTTTTATCTTGCATTCGTAACTTATGTTATTTTCAAATAATGACTTTGTAACGACCTTTGTGTCACGTTATCTTTTGTAAACACTATCTTTTTATGAATGCAAAACTGGTTTTCAAGCAGCATGTAGTATTTGACCGTGTAAAGATCCCGTTGTTGACGAATCGTACACGATGGTTTTGTACGGGGCGTCACGACATTCACTTTAGGAACATGTTTTTTCATGATTCTTTAAAAACAGGTTCCTTTTGAGGTTCATATTCTCATTTGTGTAGTAGTGGGCCCTATGTGAGGGGTGTTACCTAATAAAAAACACAAAAGGTTAAAAATTAAAGTCAACAACTTGCGGGTATAGTTCAACGGTTCCTCCTAGAGATGGCAATGGATCGGATATGGATCGGGTGATGCCGAATCTGTATCCAAATTCATTTAGTTTTTGTTTATCCATATCCATATTCATATCCATTTCATTTTTGTTCATCCATCCATATCCATATCTAATGGATGAAGCGGGTTAATGGATATCCATTGGATATTAAAACGATTGTTATAATAGTTTCTAATATGCGATGGAAAGAAAAAAACGTAGTATGGCAAATATATATATAACATGACATAATCAAAATATATTCACAAGAACGTGTTATCTTTGTCGAAGATAGAACACATTTGTTGAATTTTCTATTAAACATAGATTATGACAAATTAAATGTGTAATTTGTTCATTTATTTGTTTGATATACGTGTTATATTGTAATATATCATAGTTATTTCATTATAAGGTTGAAAGCAAAATATAAATTTAACGGTAAAAGTATTTGTAATAGTAAATATGTAATCATATATTTATATTTATGTAATTGTATATGTATTTCGGGTGTTAATGGATATATCCATGGATGAAACTTTTTATTCATGTCCATATCCATATCCATTTAGGTTCATCCATATTCATCACGAAGCGGGTGGATCGGATGGATATCCGCTGGATCGGGTGGCCATTGTCATCCCTAGTTCCTCCCATGTACTTTGTGTCATGGGATATGGAGAGGTCATGGGTTCGATCCTTAGGGATGACATGATTTTCCTTAAAACAATTGAACACCAATAATGGTGGTATATATTGACTCTATAGGGAGGTTTTATCGGGTTTGTTCACGGACCTTTACCCAGGAACACTGCCTGAATAGATGTGTTCCTGGGTACCGTCGATCAGGTTCAGGTTTCCGCCCGAACGTTTGTGATACGTGCAAATGATGAGGATCATTGAAATAAATGATCTACTGATGCCAAAAAAATCGTCGTTAAAAAAAATAATAAAGTCAAAACAAGACAATTAAATTAAGACAAATCGAATATAATAAACTATTAATATATAAAAAATGTTATAAGATCATAACATAAATGTAAAAAGCATGGTAATTAAAATTAAAATATTATATCAACCTATATAAAAAATCATATGTATATGACTTAAGCATGTACTCGATCGTATCTTATCTGGGTCTATTCATGTGTACGCATGCATTTATGGTTGTATATAATGTCAATTGACACATGTATATATTGGTTACGGCATGTTAATTTTTTTATAAGTATTTAATAATTTCGGTAATCTCAAAGTTGATCTACCTTCCTAACTCCTACCATCAAACGTAATAAATGTTGGTATAATCTATCCTTATATTTTTAAATTTTAAATTAAGTTAAAACACAACTCAATTCAAATATGATCTTCTTCCTCTAAAAGTTCAAAATCTCTCACAACCGACATTTTTTGAATGTTTCATTTACAGTCAACCATCGATTACTCATGGTGTGATCATGAATAAAGTCTTCATATACATTTTTATTTGTTTTTTTCGATAAATATTAGGTAAAGAAATCAAACCCAAAAGTGTTTTTGCTAGCTAGCTTGTATAAAAGGTGGTGGTAATAAAAATGGTCATTTTACGGAACTGATTTAGCATTGACGGCTATGTATATATATTTCTTATCTTTAAAACTATAAATCTTCATTTTCAATTGTCAAAATTGTTCTTTGATAGTAACATTCAAAAAAGCGTGTGTGTGTTAAGTTTGTCGTTCTAAAAAAATATAGTCACTAGATACTGAATTATTTCGTTATTTCATGTGCGTTAAAAAGGTGGCGAATAACTCGAAAGATTGTGGCGATCATGCTTACGTGGATCGTGAAGGAGAAGGCGGATCAGCTGATCATCTATCACAATTGTCATTAATGAATATGTTTGATTATGAGTATAATTTATCTGCTGAGTTATCGACTATGGTTTCGGCTTTAACTCATGTTGTATCCGGACAAGGGTCTGGTGGTGGTACGATTGTTGGTGATTCGCACTCGTTTCATCGTGGTGGTATTGGGGTTGATTCGCCTTCTTCGTCTAGTTCTGGTTCGTTTGCAGGACAAAAACGCAGTCGTGATCAAGAAGGAAGTGTTGATCAATTCCAAGAACAATTTCAACAACGATTTTATGGGAGATTTTCGAGTTTTAGAGGTGGAGAATCATCATCTTCTTTAAATGGTCAGTTTTATTTCATGTTAGCCTCATATAAATTACTCTCTTGGTCACGTCAAAGTTACTATTATGAGTTGTCACAAGACTAGTACTTGCGAATGAAAAGAAAATGATAAAAACTTATTTAATTCAGGAATACAATTTCTTAAAATTTGACAAAGATATTTGCTCATGAAATAATGAAATAACATAAAACTTATGATATACTAAATGTCACGGACTTATCTCGATAAGCTCACCTGCGGCACTTAGTCTCTACTAAGTCAGCCTTTCTCGGACCTTATAACGATTCAAGTAACCAAAAGAGAAAATATTATAGAAAAAGTGGAATTGAAGAAAATACTTATATTGCTTGAGAATGCTTTACAAGAGAGAATGTTTGAGATTTGAGGTGTGGTGTGCCAAATGAGACCACCCCCTATTTATACTACTCATATCACAAAATGGATGGCTAGGATTAAATACAATGGATGGCTAAGATCTAAGAACTAGAAGCTTCATGTATCTAGATATTTCCATGGACATTCTATACAATTCCATGGAAGAACTCATGGGAAAGTTCTAGTGAACTTCCATGAGGTTCTTGGGCCTTCTTTGATTTTCACATATTGGGCCATAAACTTAGTGGGTTGGGCCATAAAATTGTTGGATTGTGACATTCTCCCCCACCTAAGCTCACGACGTCCTCGTCGTGTGATCCTCGTGATACTTCTTGATTTTGTCTGTGAACTGCCACAATAGGTCTTCGGCCTCCCAGCTTGCTTCACTATCGGGTAAGTTACGCCACTTAACTAGGTATTCTCTATAGCTCGGCACACCTCGTCTTCGTACCGTTCGATGTAACAAGATATCTTCCACCTCACGATCAAACGAAGTCGCAACTGCCATTGGTGCTCGTTTGGAAACTCCTCGTTCTGGTTCTTCCTCGTCCCCATGATAAGGTTTTAGAAAACTTACGTGGAAGACTGGATGAATCTTTAACTTGGGCGGTAGTTGGACTCGATAAGATACGTTCCCAACACGTCCAATTACTGGGAATGGGCCTTCATATCTCCGGATCAATCCTTTGTGCACTTTCCTAAATGTTTTGAATTGTTGAGGTAAAAGCTTCACCATCACTTGGTCCCCAACTTTGAACTCAACATGTCGCCTTTTCTCATCCGCCCATTTCTTCATTTTCTTGGCCGCCTTATCTAGTGATGCTCGGGCCAAGTCGGCTTGTTCGTGCCACTCCTTCATCGTTCTATAAGCGGCTGGGCTGCTTCCATCATATGAAGCGGCCAAAGCATTTGGGGTCAAAGGTTGGCGTCCTGTCACCAACTCAAAAGGACTCTTCCCCGTGGACTCACTCCTTTGCATGTTATAAGAGAACTGAGCAATATCAAGGAGCTTAGCCCAATCATGTTGATTTGCACTTACATAGTGTCGAAGATAGAGCTCCAATAGTGCATTCACCCTTTCTGTTTGTCCGTCCGTTTGGGGATGAAAACTCGTGGAGAAATTCAAGTCCGTCCCCATGATCTTGAACAACTCTGTCCAAAAACGCCCTGTGAACCTCGGATCTCGATCACTTACTATCACATGTGGTATCCCCCAATACTTCACCACATTCTTGAAAAATAGTTTTGCGGTTTCATCCGCGGTAACTTCGGATGATGCGGCTATGAAGGTACCATACTTAGAAAACCGGTCTACCACGACTATAATACTCCCACACCCTTCCGACTTGGGTAAGCAAGTAATGAAGTCCATGGAAACACTCTCCCATGGTCCTTTCGGTGTAGGTAGCGGCTGTAATAGTCCTCCTGGTTGGCGTTGCTCTATCTTGTCTTGTTGGCATATTAGGCATGTCCGCACGTACGTCTCTACGTCGTCTTCCATCCTTGGCCAATAATAAGTGCCTTCTACTAATGCCAGCGTCCTCTTGATACCTGGATGACCAGCCCACTTTGAATCATGACACTCCTTCAAGATTGTCCGTCTAAGATCACCCCACTTAGGCACATATAACCGGTCTCCTTTGGTGAATAATAGATCACCCTTGAGCCAAAACCTTCGCGTTTTCCCATCTCGAGCCAATCCAACAAGGTTTTTGGCTATAGAATCATGCTCTAATCCCTCCTTTATACGATCTTGAAGGAAGAATTGTGGTTTTGTGATCGCTGCAAACTCCGCCTTACGACTTAGGGAATCAGCTACCACATTGGCTTTCCCAGGCTTATACTCCAACACATAGTCAAATTCGGCTAAGAAGTCTTGCCAACGAGCTTGTTTGGGACTCAACTTCTTTTGGGTTTGAAAATAACTCGTTGCCACATTATCCGTCTTGATCACGAACCTTGATCCCAAAAGATAATGCCTCCATGTCCTCAAACAATGAATAATCGCTGTCATCTCTTTCTCTTGCACAGTGTACTTCCTTTCCGCCTCGTTAAGTTTTCGACTTTCGAACGCGATTGGGTGACCTTCTTGCATTAGAACTCCTCCAATAGCAAAGTCCGATGCGTCTGTGTGTAACTCGAACGGAATGGTCACATCCGGAAGTCTCAACACCGGTTCTTCCATGACAGCTCCTTTTAACTCCTCGAATGCTGCTTGACATTTCTCATCCCACAACCAAGCTTTATTCTTCTTTAACAATTCTGTCAATGGAGCCGCTTTCGCCGAGTATCCCTTGATAAAACGACGATAGTAGTTTACTAAACCAAGGAAAGATCGTAAATCAGTCACCTTCGTTGGTGCCTCCCACTCTTGAATTGCCTTGACCTTAGCCCCATCCATGAGTAACTTCCCATTTTTAATTCTATGTCCAAGAAAATCCACCTCCTCTAATCCGAATGAACATTTCTCTAGCTTCACATACAACTCGTTATCCCTTAGTACTTGAAATACT
Source organism: Rutidosis leptorrhynchoides (assembly GCF_046630445.1). NCBI lineage: Eukaryota > Viridiplantae > Streptophyta > Magnoliopsida > Asterales > Asteraceae > Rutidosis > Rutidosis leptorrhynchoides. The sequence goes on from NC_092342.1 coordinate 66,428,251, forward strand.
TGCTTCAAGTGCGTCACATGATCTTCCATGGTGTCGCTATACACGACTATGTCATCCAAGTACACCACGACAAACTTATCGAGGAACGGGTGGAATAATTTGTTCATCAAAGTACAAAATGTGGCAGGGGCATTGGTTAAACCAAAGGGCATGACTAGAAATTCATAAGCGCCATACCTCGTCACGCATGTGGTCTTAGCCTCATCTCCTTCGGCAATTCGGACTTGATAATATCCCGATCTCAAGTCTAACTTGGAGAAGTATCTCGCCTTCCCAAGTTGATCGAACAAATCAGCAATAAGTGGGATTGGGTATTTGTTCTTGATAGTTACCTTGTTGAGTGCCCGGTAATCTATACACATCCGCAAGGACCCATCCTTCTTTCTTTGAAATAGCACCGGAGCACCATACGGGGATTTTGACGGTCGGATGTATCCCGCATCCAGCAACTCCTTGAGTTGTCTTCGCAACTCCTCCAACTCGGGTGGTGGCATTCGGTATGGGGCTTTGGAAGGTGGTTTTGATCCCGGCTCCAACTCGATCGCATGGTCAACCTCCCTCCTAGGTGGTAACTTCTTTGGTAACTCCTTGGGCATGACATCCTTGAACTCATCGAGGACCTTCTCAATTTCCTTGGGTACCTCTAGTTTTCCCTTATCTTCGACCGTCTCTTGCTTTGCTACCGCTAAATAGCATGTCTCATTCTTGTTGTACCCCTTCTTGAATTGCATGGCCGAAAGTGACTTGGATGCACTCTTGCTTCCACGTTCAGTTGACACCATACAAGTCTTCTCACCATCCAAGATACACAGTGAATTAGCAAACGGCATAGGGAAACCGCGTACCTTATCTAGGAACTCCATCCCAAGTACTAACTTGAAGTCGTCCATAGGCACGACTGAGAGATCAATCATTCCTTCCCATTCTCCAATCTTCACATATACGTCTTTAGCCACCCCACTAATCGGTCTGGCACTCGTGTTCACCGTCTTCATCATGCCACTCTCTTTTGTTTCCTTAAGTCCTAGCCTTTTGGCTTCATCGGTGGAGATAAAGTTATGAGTTGCTCCCGTATCCACCAAAGCTCGTACCCGATCTCCACAAATGTTAATATCTACGAATTGGAGTCCTTTAGCCACTACCTTGGGTATCTCCGTCTTGGCCTTGATTGCGTTGAGGATATGCATTGATCCTATGCACCGCTCCTCATCCTGACAACCTGCCTTTTGAGCTTCCATAGCATGAAGGCTAGCTTTCTTCGGACAATCTCGGGCTCTATGAGGTCCATCGCATATGAAACATCCATCATTCTTGTAAGAAGTTTTTATGCTCTTGTTATTCCCGGTTGGTGGCTTACGTGTATTATTATTCCTTGATTGGGCGGGCTTATCTCCCCCACCTTTCTCATGGCTCACCTTCTTATCTTTTGACTTGAACGAATCTTTCCTATTAGCATGGTCGACTAGTGCCTCCACTTGAGCAATTGCGGTGGCAAGGTCTTGGACTCCTCGTCTCTCCAACTCTGTTTTAGCCCAAGGTTGCAAACCATCGAGAAAATAGAAGAGGAGAATATCATCGGGAATATCTGGGACCTCCAGGCTAAGGTTCGTGAATTCTTTAATATACTCCCGAATCGTCCCGAAATGATGTAATTTACGTAGGCGACTCATCGCATCCTTTTGAGCATTCTTGGGGTAGAATTGATTCTTAAGTTCAGTAAGGAAATCATCCCAAGTATCAATAGTAACCGTACCTTTCTCGATATCTCCATATCGACGACGCCACCATAACGCTGCGGTATCCTTCAGGTAACGGGTTGCCGTCTTGATCTTCATTGCATCATCCACTATGTTGACTCCCTCCAAGTATTGTTCCATCTCCCATATAAAATCATCAACCGCTCGGGCTTCCCGCTTCCCCACGAACGGTGACGGCTTGGGAACGTCCACCTTCGGATCATTGCATCCAGTGTTGCTACCCCCACTAGCCATGAATCTCAAACAAGAGTTCATGTTGGTTTGTAAATCCACGAGGCGTTGGTGAATAGTGGAGACCTCCCACTCCATTTCGCCTCGCAACTTCGTAATCTCACCCATGAGCATACCCCTTAAGTCATGGATCTCACGTCGCATATCAACGTCTAGCACGTTGATTGCACTCTTGCAATCATCTTTCAGTTCGTCAAAGTCCCCGTCCAAACCATCCAAACGTTGGTGGACGTCTTCGACCTTTGCTTTCACGTCGTCCATGGATGTCTCTACATCCATGATCCTCTTATCCAAGTTTGCGACAAAGTCTTTGGACGTACCTCGGTTCTTCTTGGCTCCTTGGCGAGTCTCTACCCGACCACGAGTCTCATCACCCATCACACCACTTGTTGCGCTCACATTCTTCTCGGTCTCGGTTGCCATCTCCTTGAATCAACCTTGCTCTGATACCAAATGTCACGGACTTATCTCGATAAGCTCACCTGCGGCACTTAGTCTCTACTAAGTCAGCCTTTCTCGGACCTTATAACGATTCAAGTAACCAAAAGAGAAAATATTATAGAAAAAGTGGAATTGAAGAAAATACTTATATTGCTTGAGAATGCTTTACAAGAGAGAATGTTTGAGATTTGAGGTGTGGTGTGCCAAATGAGACCACCCCCTATTTATACTACTCATATCACAAAATGGATGGCTAGGATTAAATACAATGGATGGCTAAGATCTAAGAACTAGAAGCTTCATGTATCTAGATATTTCCATGGACATTCTATACAATTCCATGGAAGAACTCATGGGAAAGTTCTAGTGAACTTCCATGAGGTTCTTGGGCCTTCTTTGATTTTCACATATTGGGCCATAAACTTAGTGGGTTGGGCCATAAAATTGTTGGATTGTGACACTAAAGGTGGTTTGATAACATATGTAATTTTTTTCCCAGTGAATTAAATATAGAGGTAAACTTAATTAATTCGAGTCACAATAACTAGCTTATAGACCCTTTGTAATGGTTGGTTTTTAGCCCGTTCTTGATTCCTTACTACCGGGGTTTTTTTTTATTGAAATTCGAAGTTCCAAATATTTAAAAAATTTGAGGTAGTTTGATCTTCGATTTTGTTTTAGTTGACTTCAATAGTATTTTGTCAAGAAAAAAATATCAAATAATACCAATTGAGTCTTTGTCGTTTTGTACAATGCATGTTAACATATATATATATATATATATATATATATATATATATATATATATATATATATATATATATATATATATATATATATATATATATATATATATATATATATATATATATATATATATATCTTTAGTTTCCTTAAATTAATTTGCAAACGAATATAAAAACACTAACGAAGTATTTTAAATGTGTTTTTAAAGAAATGCACATGGAAGAATATAAAATTGAATTGCGATGCAACAATAGAATAACTTTATCTTACGAGTTTTGCATGCATTTCTATTGATTACAGTCTCATTCTAATTATTCATTTATTTAATTCAATGCAACAGTAAAAGAAGAGATCACACAACCATCAACTACCGCCATTGCAACAGCGACATTACCAATTGTCCCGACCACAACATTACAGAATCCGACACTCGAAATGCACCAATTGGAACAAACAGGGGAAAGAAGAAGAAAATACAGGGGAGTAAGACAACGCCCATGGGGTAAGTGGGCCGCCGAAATTCGGGACCCACATAAAGCTGCTAGAGTCTGGCTAGGTAAGACTACTTACGAATAGCAACACGAACTTTTTTCATGAGTTTATACTTATTGCCCACCTCTGATCTTAAATTCGTAACCTTTGATCATTTGTATCTCCATACGTTAGACCAATGACTCTTTCGAATGACCATTGTCTAGAAACCATGTATATGAATTTAAAGTACTCCGTTAGTTATAACACGATTCACAACATTTAAATTGTCTGGTCAGGTACATTTGATACAGCTGAAGCAGCAGCAAGAGCATACGATGAAGCTGCATTACGATTTCGAGGTAATCGAGCAAAACTAAATTTCCCTGAAAATGTCATATTGATTCCGCAACAACAACAACTCCGTCCTGCCACCCAAGTAACAGTCCACCAGCAACCGCGAATGCCACATCACCAATTTCAACTGCCCGACTCCACTGCTGTTCGTGACTATTGGCAATACTCGCAGTTACTACAAAGCAACACCCCATCACCGCCAACAAATTTGATTCAACATACGAACAATGCATTAACAACGGGTTCATTTTTGCATACACAAACTTCATCTTCTGCATATAGTTATCCTCAGTTGTTTTCAAACCGGTCATCGGGTTATTTGGATTTTCAGCAACCGGGCACCCATAATCAGGATGACCAGGAGGATTATTCGGTCGCCCCACATTCGTGGCATGGTTATGATCAATTTCCACCACCTCAAAATTGATTTATTAATTTTTCTTTCTTTTATTATTATTATTATTATTATTGTTTTTTTTTTTGCGTGGTCATGAAGGGTTATACCTATCTTATTTTTTTGGAGCCGAGTTGTAGATTTTATACTTCAATTTTTTTCATTGATCCTTAGAAATATATTTTTTTTTTTTTTTTTTTTTTTTGAAAGGCAAGCTCCTTGGAAATATTATTACAAACTATTTTGAGAATGTTTAGAAAGATACTATACGTAAAGTTCATAATACAAACCATGGGTTTATCTCTCGATCTATTATACCACTCCCAATGGTACGCTCTCGAGGTGCGCCCTCACCTTGCCCTCGAGGGCACAGTTGACATTCCCATGCCCTCACCTTGCCCTCATCCACCCTCAAATATTTCCTCAACACATTTGTCAGCACGAGTACTATTCTCTTTCCTCATTTTTGTGTGCAACAATTATTGGTACCACAGCTAATAAATTTGTAACTTAATTTATTTAATTAATTGTGTGGAATGTCTAATGAGGAGGGAGTATGTACGGCATGGTTGGTAGTAGTGTGTTATGAGAATGTAATGGGAGGAAGTGATGAGAAAATGGAGAGAGAAGCTGATGTGACGCTAATGTGACAGTAAGGAATGACGTTATAATTGGGAGTGATCTTATCATTAGTTTTGGTTGAGGTTTATATTTTTTATTTTTGATGTAACTCTAGATCATATAGAACCATCTATATATTAACCTTATATACTAAACCCCCAACGGGTTTTGGTCCTTTTCCCCCAACCCTCCACAAAAAATATCAAAACGACAATAGTAGAAAAGGGGAAAAAAAAACCAAACACCCCCTCAACTTATTCTCAACTTTCAAATCCAACCCCTCTTTCAGAGGTTACACATGAAACTTAATATTTTAATTAAAAATCTTAATTAAACTTCACCCATTTTTTCAACGGGACATATCTTTCCACTCACCTCGCGTTAAATTTTTTCAAATACACCGTTCAACTCAAAAAAACCTTATGAACACAACGGGACTAACTATACGCGAAACGGACACTTCTAAAAAAAATGCTAAATATCTCGGATATATTTAATACATACACACACCTAGGTACTATCTATTCTGTAAATACATAACGCTCCGTTAACTATGAATGCGCAACCCAGAAGCCCCGCAGCATCGCGCGGGCCCATTTTACTAGTTTATTTAGATATTAGGCTGAATTTGGTACTCGAATCGATTCTTCTCTAGAATATTCCAAAGAAGATCGTAGAAAAAGCAAACGTGTTTGTCATTTTGTATTTGATGGCTTCTAAGGTTTTTAATTGGTATAAAATGTTGGATATATGTACACCGGTACAACAATGGTTGAAGAACTCGGAATTCGAGGAATTTTCGGCGAGACAATTTTTAGGAGTTATCAAAGTACTCGGGGAGAACTCGAGAGAAGTCAGTGGTTGACTTTCGTTGACTTTTGATATAAACTAGTTGTGGAGCTCTCGCTTCGCGCCGAGGGCTCCGTTTTGAATGCGAGTTAAAAATAAAAAAGTCTTGATCTATTTTGTAAAAAAGATTTTTTTTCGACATCTAACATTGAAGGGTTGTTCCTTTTGTGAAAGTTGCTTCTTTTAGCATTAAAGTTAGTTGATCTATTTTGTAAAAAAGAATGTTTTTCGACATCTTTTGGTAGCATTGAAGGGTTGTTTCTTTTAAGAAAGTTGCTTCTTTTATCGTTGGAGACAAAAAAAAATGTAGCACAGTAGTGGCCTATGTGGGTCCTACTCTTTGAGCTCAGTGTACAAGTCGGTAAAGCGTGGTGGGTGTTATTATTCAGTATTTTTGGTGTTAGTGATGGGATAAATAATAATTTAGAATATAGGTATAAAGTGGGGGTTCGACTTGTATTTTAATGGAACTTAGGGGGTTAGGTATAAAGTGGTGAGTTCGATTTGTATTTTAATGAAAGTTAGGGGGTTATGTTTGTGAAAATTGAAAAACTAAATAGTACTATTCATAAAAAATAAGACAAATTTTGTCTGTTAGTTATATTGGTAAATATGTATTTTTGAATATATATATATATATATATATATATATATATATATATATATATATATATATATATTAGACTTTTGAGATAATTTCTGAGATTTGACCTAGAAATTTAATAAAGTCGGATATTGACCGAGAAGTTGATCGATTTTTTCGGGAAATCAGTTGTTGACCGATAAATTACGCATTGACCATTTTTTTTGTTGATTTACAAAACGAGTTCTCGCCAGGATTGAATTTCCGAGTTCTCACCAAGTTCTTGACGATTTTTTCCGATTTTTACAACCATGGATACAACACATAATTATATTACTATGTATGAACTTATAGGTCATACACTAGCATTTAGATAGTGTAGCATTTAACACAAATTATAACTTGTAGTTCGAAAAATATAGTTTAGTTAAATATGATTTAATTACCTAAAAGACTTAATGGACCATTGAATTGAATAACAAAATTATTAGATGTGCTTATATTGATTTTAAAGAAATAAAATAAATATATGAGCCGTGTTTTTTTATGCTTTTGTGTATACCGAGTACCGACAATCAAACTAACAAAGTGGGTTGTGTTGAATTGGATACAATGTTTATTATTATTTTTATGACGATATATATATATATACCATATTTATATATATATATATATATATATATATATATATATATATATATATATAACAACAATAATTGAAAGGTCTCGCTCTACAACGTCTTACACGAATGACAATAATTGAAAGAGATCATGTATCTAAGGGTTTCTCTCCGGTACCCTAAGTACAATGTAACCGTAACACCATCGGAGTCGATTACCACGCTAGTAGGTATAAAAGAGGCACCTAACATCGCGTCACGTAGACTCCATTATCAACACACATCGAAATCAAACACTCGACCTCAAGGGTTTCACCCACCCGATGAACCACACGGTTCATCAACTTCAACACGAGAGCGAACACGCCCTAACAACCGAACACCAAAGCCCATACCCATGGCTTGGTAGAAACATTTTTCAACACTAAGGAACGCTTGGTTGCACCAAGTCTTACGCCCTTCATCCGTAAATCCAAACGCCACCGTAGGGTAATTCCATTAGGAACGTCACCCACAACAAAATATGCATAACGCAATGCATTCAACAAACCTGAACTCATCGGCAAAAAATAAATAATCAAAGGACATATTTATTAAAACGAAACGTACCTTAACGTCTCCTTGCCGCACCCGTCCCCGCTAACTCGGGACATTCCGACTTACGATGTCCTTCCTCTTGACAATTGAAGCACACTGTGCCATCACCCTTTGACACCGAACATTCCCAAGACTTGTGACCCCTCACGCCACAATTGTAACATCTAGACGCACTAGAATCCGATATACTCGTCCGTGTACCACCCGTGCTCACACTTGCACCCTTACTTGGAGCACCATACGAAACAACCCTTCTCTTACTTGAAGGTTCACCAATATTTGATCGCGAATACGACTCGAAACCCCTAGCCACCGCGAATAACTCTGCAAACTACTTCGCGTAACCCCGGCTAATTTTATTCTTCAAGTCATCATTCAAAGTGTAATAGAAATCTTCCACCAATAAACGATCATTCCCCATATACTCCGGGCAAAAACAAGCCTTCCCCATAAAGGTCGTCTTGATAGTATTCAAATCCATAGAACCCTGTTGCAAATTTCGCAACTCATTACGCAATTCTGACAAATCGGCTGATGTCCGGAACTCCTCGAAGAATTCCTTCTTAAACTCGTCCCACGATAACGCCATAAACGGTTCACCACCGACAAGATCAATCTTACCATCCAACCAATCCTTCGCCCTACCCCGCAACAAGCTAGTAGCGAGTCTTGTCTTCTTCTCGGGAGGGCAATCAATAGTACGAAAACACCCTTCGACATATGAGAACCATGTTGTACTTACCAAAGGATCCGGTTTCCCGTCATACATCGGGGGTTTAGTCCTCATGAGGCTCTTAAGACAACGCTCCATTTCCCCACTACTTTGAAGTTCGGAATACTTCCTATCCATTTCTTCTCGAAATGCACTCATTTGCTCCGCAACGGCGGCCGCAACCCTAGCGTTAAACTCAACGTCAATCGTCTCGATCTCGTTTCGCGTCGTCATTCTAAAGAATGCAAAATGATTAGTCCACGAACGTATAAAACCACACGCACAACACTGTAGCGACCCCGACAAATCGTCAAGTGACGGCGTCGACTACGTAGGTCCCATTACCTGGTCATAAGTCTTTAAAACAGACGTTTGACCCAAAATATGTCGCATCCATTCAAGTGTAAAGATTGTTTCAAAGTTTACAAAGATAATTGACCACAAGTTAAGTTACAACGTTATAAGTACAAATGAAAACTATGCGACACAATTTAAATAAGTTCAAAAGATGCTCCAAAATGCATGTATACTCGACATCCAAGCAAGTATCAAAAGAGTGCGGAAGCATGTATCACTAAGCATTCAAAACCTGAGAAAACATAGAAGAATCTGTCAACGAAAACGTTGGTGAAATCATAGGTTTAGTAAGTATTAAACGTTGTTTTTGAACCACAAGATTTTGTATTTCCATAACGTAGATTATCCAAATCATTTGCATTCCAAAAGTGTTGTTATACGCGAGCACTCAATTATCAAAACTTAACCAACGTTACCCCATCACACAGTGCTAGAACCCACACTAAAACACAAAAATATATTTCATCCGCATAACGGTAGCGAACCGTCCGAATGAGGGTTTGTTAAACCCGTATGGCCACACAATATAAGTTCTCGCTTACACCCTGCAAGTGTAACTAATGATAATCGAATTGAGGCATTTTTGTTCTAACTCGCACGTGGAATGTTTGTTTTCACACTTGTGTTCAAAACATAAAAGTAAGTAGTACAAGATGTAACAAAGTATATGTTTTCTCAGCCCACGATTTAAAAGTATAAAAGTTGTTGAAAAGGTGGGACTATGATCTCACCTTGAGCGCGAGAGTTAATAAAGTACTTCAACAAGTAAACGCGTGCAAATACAAAGCTAGTCTTGACCTAAACATATAGGTTATATCAATATCGGTAAGCACAAACGGTCAAAGATGTTCAATTAGTCCTATGGCTCGTTACGACTCGATTATATTAACATGTGAATCAACTAGTCAAGTTTCATGCAAGTTACAAGTAAATAATCATGTTAGAAAGGTTGCATAAGTATTTGGTTAAGTTGACAAAAAGTCAAACTTGGTCGGGTCAAAGTCAACGGAAAAGTCAACGGGGTCGGGTTGGGTATCCGACAATTTTTCTAAGTTATATAATCATATATGAGCATGTTGGCCAAGTTTCATGTTAATCGGAGGTCCGTAGCATAGCAAACATTTTACGTCAAAAGATCAAAGCAAACAGCCCATTTTAGTGTATCAGGACGGTGTCCCAAAAATCAGGACGGTGTCCTGATATGAAGAGTGGGACGGCGTCCCAATTGTCAGGACGGCGTCCCAATATGAAGGGTGGGACGGCGTCTAGGAGGTTGGGACGGCGTCCCAAAAGGCTTACAGGTCCTGTTTGCAGAAAACACAAGGCACGAGCCAAACTTCAATCAATCCTAGTTTATGATCCGCAAACAATCAAGACATGTATTTTATATCACAGGAAAGCTCTTTCGACAAGGAACACAACTAGATACATTTCCTAAATCAAATTTTTCATTTTAGACAACAAAAATCTCGTCGAAAGTTCGTTAAACGTTCCAAAACAAGGTTTCAAGTTCATCAATTGCAATTCAAGTTTCGGGAATCCAATTTATACATATGATATGCCGTTTTGAAGGTAATGAAACATGTAATACAACTAAACACTTACTAACAACATTTCATGGCATTCAAATCATCAAAAGTTCATTTAAAGTCTATCAAACTCTAACGAAAATTCACAAAAATCAATAGTCATGAGTTTGATGTTTCCTTAATCAACCTATACATCAAAACGAAGCTAAAGATACTAGTAACACTTTTAAAACATGCACTTTAACAATCTAACAACATTTGATCATCCAAAATCAAGGATTTAGAAAGCAATTTTCATAATGAACTAGTTACTCCCAAAATCAACAAATCGAGCATACAAATTACATACACGACATCACAATGAGCCATAGACACCAATTAACATACTTTTAAGTCAAGAACACGAATTTAAAGAAATCTAGTGTTTAAGAAATGTTACCCAAAATCGAAGTGGTTAGCATCAAATCGAAGAGGATGATGAGAGGATCAAGAATATGTAGTTTGTTTGGATTGAAGCTCGCTTGAACGGATTTGGATGATGATTTAAGGTTTGAATGTTGAGAGAGTTTGAAAGTATCAAAAAGGAAGAAGGAGGTGAAATGAATGGATGGAGGAGAAGGGTTGACTAGTTGACCTAGTCACTAGTTTGACCCTTTGGCGACTTTAGTCCTTCGAGTTCAAATCGGGTGCGGGATATAACCAAACGATTTATTTTAAGTTACACGGGAGTACGGGAGATATTGAAATCCGATAACGAGAATATTTAAAACGTTACATAACAAAGGATACGAATCTAGATACGAAGGGTATTATTTAAAAAGAAAAAGACGGGCGTTAAAATAATTTAACGGAAAAATGCGGGATGTTACATTATCCACACCTCAAAAGAAATTTCGTCCCGAAATTTAGTTGGAAGTAGTAGTCGATATCTCTTACTCGAGACTTTACGTTGTCAATGTTATGAATAAGTGAAGGCACGTCCTTGAGTGTTCTCATGAATTTGGATAGTTAGGGTATTTCGTTGTATTAAGGTTCGGTTTTTACGATCCCTGGTTTCAACTGGTTTTCCTATGAAGAGAAGTTTGTCATCGATAGTTGATGTATCTAGCAGGATTGCACGTTCCTGTTCCACAGGACACGTTTCTAAGTTTGTTACATGGTACACAGGGTAAGCGGAAACTTAATTGAGTCAGAAGTTCCAAACGGTAGGAAGCGGTTCCAATACGCCCCAAGGTTTCAAAAGGGTTAACGTGTCGCGAGTTTAACTTTCCCTGATTCCCGAAACAGATTACACCTTTCCAAGGTGCGGGTTCTCAATATTACACTGTTACAGGGATTTTGTGAGGTTTTCATCTAAGTTTGGTATAACTCTTTTGGTGACTATGGGTTGTCTCGAGCCCTTCTCGGACTTGAATGATCTCAATTGTTGTTTCTTGATTGAGTTCAGATTCTGTGTTTTGTTTGCCACATGCGTTGGTTAAATGAACAGGGGTACGACATTAGCGGTCATATAGGGTTTCGGAAAGTGCGGGTGAACACACGAGTGGTAACTACTGTTGTACGAGTGATCTACTAAAGGTGACAATACGAGTTTGTGACATGTCTTTCCAAGACGTAAATCGTTCGTTTGCTCGGTTCATCGGTTTGTGGGTGGTACGTGGTACTCATGTCTAAGCGGGTCTCCAGGGTTTCTTGTAAAACTAGAAGTGAAACGAGTATTTCGATACGGAAAAATTGACAAGGATACACCGTGTTGGAATAGAATCTCTTAAGATATGTTTGAACAAGTTAGTTAGGGTTCAAAAAAAAATGTTCGTTAGGACTATTCACCCTCGTGGCGAATACTAATGTAATGTGAGGAGTTTCTCTATCCATGGAGAAATGTTACAAGGAGTTTCCTTAAACGGAAATGCGAGCGATAAAGATAGGAGTGAAATGAGGACTGAGAATAGGATGAGCTTACATCTCGAGGTTGCCATAACGTGCCTCTAGTTGTCGAAAATTGAAGTCTGGAAGAGAAACAAGATAGTACACGTAATTGTATAGTTCGGGGTTGAATAATAGTTGGCCGATTATCAGAAACACAAGGACGTTAAGTCAAAGAAGAGTGAAGTATCATTGGATTGTGTGTTATCTTAAATTCCAGTAATATCAGACAGTAACGGTGAAATAACAGAGGTATGTGTGTGGTACGTGATGACGAGAAAGTTGATCGGATCTACAGTTTAGTATTCGAATTCTTCGTGCAAAATAACGAATTTTAGTTACGTAAATTTTGAGTCGAGAGAGTATGCCTTTCGGCGTTCATGTAGAAATATTTCCATGTTTGAGTTCCATCTGTTGCTATACGATTTTAACTAGAAATGTTGGTGTGAAGAATCACGCTCAAGGTTCGAACACGGAGAGGTTTAAAGTTTTCCCTTAGTGAGTTAACGAGTTTAAAAGTCGGGTAACACGAGAAAAGTCAGAAATGAATCTTCGGTGATAACAGGCGAGATCTAAGATTTTACGAATACAAGTCTGAGTTGAGAGAGTTTCATGATTACGTGTGGCTTGATTTCAAGATTGATTGTAATGCCTTGACCATTAACATCATGGTCTAGAAAATTTGACTTCGTTTAACAGAAATTCTCACTCGGAGAATTTGGTATAGAGTTGCTCTTTTCTCAAAGTTCGAGCGTAAGATGATGATGTTGTTCGTTTGCCTTCTTTACTTGAATAAGTTAAGATGTCATCTATAAATATGATAACAGATTTGTCTAGATAAGTTGCATACGTGGTTTAGGAGGTTCATGAATACGGACGGAGTCCTAAATAAATCAAACGGTACTAAGAGGGATTTACAACTAACGTTGCGAGCTCGGAAAATGGCTTAGGAGACATCGTCTCCCTTAACCCCCAATTGATGATAACCAGAACGGATGTCGATTTGGAATACACGGGATCCACGCAAATAATCATGAGGTAATGGATACGAGGAAGAGAGTATTGGTTTCCAACCGAAAGTTACTTAGTTCACAATAATCTATACATAAATGTAGGGCAACAATTTCTCCTTAATGAATAGGTTTTGAGTTCCTTAGTTCTATAGGTGTCGAGTCCAATTTCTTAACGCATATCCTCCGATAAAATTTATAGGCACACAATATTTTCCGTCGGTCACTTAAATCGTCTAAGTAGTATCTGGGGAAAAGAGGTGGAATATAAAGAGCACGAGTCAAATCCTTGGTTATAAAACGTCTAACGGTACTCGAATCGAATAAGTATGAAATATACGGTTTGTTGTGAAGAAACGTACCCGTGACTAGTCCATCATCGTCTCGGGCATCCTAGGTGTCGATGTTGTAAGTTCAACGGCGCGCGTTGGTTTTTGCTTTATTCTTTGGGCATTCATTCCTAAAATGACCCGATTGGCCACATTTGTAGCAAATACTCGGCTTTGGTGCGTCGGGCCCCTTTTGAGTGACGGGGGCGGTACTTCCACAATACTTGGCAATATGACCACTACCTTGGCACCGATGGCAAATTAGCTTGCCACATTCACCAAAATGATGCTTGTGGCATTTGTTGCAAAAAGGTCGTGTCCCGGCATAACTTTTCTTGCCGACGGGGGTGAGAGGTTCCTTGGCAAAGTTGTTGTTGTAGTTGCTCGATTGGGGGGCTTCCCATTTTCTTTTGTTGTCACCCGACTCATCCTCGGCTTTAGGTGCCGGCACTTCAATCTCGTCTACCGTTTCGATCAATTGACGGCCCATATTCAGGGCCTCTTGGTGATTACTGGGTTTGGATGACATTACTCCTTGTTTGATGCTCTTGGGAAGACCATCCATGTAAAGTTCAACCCTTAGAGGTTCGGGGGTCACGAGGTTTGGGCACATCAAGGATAGCTCAGAAAATCGTTGATTATATGCCTTTAGGTCATTCCCGACCGCTTTTAAAGTTCTTAGTTCGTGTTCGAGCTTACGGGTCTCTTCGCGCGGGAAGTATTCGGTGATCATCTTTTTCTTTAAGTCGGCCCATGAGAGAGTGTGAGCTTCATCGATACCCACCGACAGCACATACGTATTCCACCATGTAAGGGCGATACCGGCAAAAGTGTGGGTGGAATATTTGACTTTGTCTTGGTCCCGACAACCGCTTATGCTAAAAACGGCTTCTGTTTGCTCAAACCATCGGGTGAGCACAACCGGTCCTCCGGTCCCATCGAAGGTGTGAGGTTTGCACCCCATGAAAGTTTTGTAGGAGCAACCCTCATTTGAATTACTGGCTCCATGGTTGTTGTGGTTGTGGTTGTTATTGATGTCGGAGGAGATACTAGCCATAGCCGCACCTATGGCGGTGGCTATCATGCGTTGAAAAGCTTGTTCGGAAGTTTCATTACGTGGCCCGCGACGGGGAGGCATTGTTCCTTCAAGACACAAGAATATCGTTGATTAGTATTCTCAATAATACTAATCATGATAGGGAATGATGATGTAGAGAAAATTTTCCTTGACTCGCCTTAAATTCTTTATGTCATAATGTCGGAATGTCCATATGAATCACCGTAATATAATCCCGGAAATTATATTACCCTGATTCTCATGTGCATTTAACATTATCTCATAAAGTCAAGGTGGCGCGTCAACAAAATTTATCAACATAAGATCAAGATCGAATACGAGTTAGATATGATAGAAGAGTTCGAGTATAGATGCACAAATAGTCAAGTAATTCCTACTTCAGTCTATATGCCGGTTGTAGTCTAGATTCACCTATGTACCCTATGACTCGGGGTGGACACAAATGAACTCTAAATCCCTACAACCAAGGCTCTGATACCACTTGTAGCGACCCCGACAAATCGTCAAGTGACGGCGTCGACTACGTAGGTCCCATTACCTGGTCATAAGTCTTTAAAACAGACGTTTGACCCAAAATATGTCGCATCCATTCAAGTGTAAAGATTGTTTCAAAGTTTACAAAGATAATTGACCACAAGTTAAGTTACAACGTTATAAGTACAAATGAAAACTATGCGACACAGTTTAAATAAGTTCAAAAGATGCTCCAAAATGCATGTATACTCGACATCCAAGCAAGTATCAAAAGAGTGCGGAAGCATGTATCACTAAGCATTCAAAACCTGAGAAAACATAGAAGAATCTGTCAACGAAAACGTTGGTGAAATCATAGGTTTAGTAAGTATTAAACGTTGTTTTTGAACCACAAGATTTTGTATTTCCATAACGTAGATTATCCAAATCATTTGCATTCCAAAAGTGTTGTTATACGCGAGCACTCAATTATCAAAACTTAACCAACGTTACCCCATCACACAGTGCTAGAACCCACACTAAAACACAAAAATATATTTCATCCGCATAACGGTAGCGAACCGTCCGAATGAGGGTTTGTTAAACCCGTATGGCCACACAATATAAGTTCTCGCTTACACCCTGCAAGTGTAACTAATGATAATCGAATTGAGGCATTTTTGTTCTAACTCGCACGTGGAATGTTTATTTTCACACTTGTGTTCAAAACATAAAAGTAAGTAGTACAAGATGTAACAAAGTATATGTTTTCTCAGCCCACGATTTAAAAGTATAAAAGTTGTTGAAAAGGTGGGACTATGATCTCACCTTGAGCGCGAGAGTTAATAAAGTACTTCAACAAGTAAACGCGTGCAAAGACAAAGCTAGTCTTGACCTAAACATATAGGTTATATCAATATCGGTAAGCACAAACGGTCAAAGATGTTCAATTAGTCCTATGGCTCGTTACGACTCGATTATATTAACATGTGAATCAACTAGTCAAGTTTCATGCAAGTTACAAGTAAATAATCATGTTAGAAAGGTTGCATAAGTATTTGGTTAAGTTGACAAAAAGTCAAACTTGGTCGGGTCAAAGTCAACAGAAAAGTCAACGGGGTCGGGTTGGGTATCCGACAATTTTTCTAAGTTATATAATCATATATGAGCATGTTGGCCAAGTTTCATGTTAATCGGAGGTCCGTAGCATAGCAAACATTTTACGTCAAAAGATCAAAGCAAACAGCCCATTTTAGTGTATCAGGACGGTGTCCCAAAAATCAGGACGGTGTCCTGATATGAAGAGTGGGACGGCGTCCCAATTGTCAGGACGGCGTCCTAATATGAAGGGTGGGACGGCGTCTAGGAGGTTGGGACGGCGTCCCAAAAGGCTTACAGGTCCTGTTTGCAGAAAACACAAGGCACGAGCCAAACTTCAATCAATCCTAGTTTATGATCCGCAAACAATCAAGACATGTATTTTATATCACCGGAAAGCTCTTTCGACAAGGAACACAACTAGATACATTTCCTAAATCAAATTTATCATTTTAGACAACAAAAATCTCGTCGAAAGTTCGTTAAACGTTCCAAAACAAGGTTTCAAGTTCATCAATTGCAATTCAAGTTTCGGGAATCCAATTTATACATATGATATGCCGTTTTGAAGGTAATGAAACATGTAATACAACTAAACACTTACTAACAACATTTCATGGCATTCAAATCATCAAAAGTTCATTTAAAGTCTATCAAACTCTAACGAAAATTCACAAAAATCAATAGTCATGAGTTTGATGTTTCCTTAATCAACATATACATCAAAACGAAGCTAAAGATACTAGTAACACTTTTAAAACATGCACTTTAACAATCTAACAACATTTGATCATCCAAAATCAAGGATTTAGCAAGCAATTTTCATAATGAACTAGTTACTCCCAAAATCAACAAATCGAGCATACAAATTACATACACGACATCACAATGAGCCATAGACACCAATTAACATACTTTTAAGTCAAGAACACGAATTTAAAGAAATCTAGTGTTTAAGAAATGTTACCCAAAATCGAAGTGGTTAGCATCAAATCGAAGAGGATGATGAGAGGATCAAGAATATGTAGTTTGTTTGGATTGAAGCTCGCTTGAACGGATTTGGATGATGATTTAAGGTTTGAATGTTGAGAGAGTTTGAAAGTATCAAAAAGGAAGAAGGAGGTGAAATGAATGGATGGAGGAGAAGGGTTGACTAGTTGACCTAGTCACTAGTTTGACCCTTTGGCGACTTTAGTCCTTCGAGTTCAAATCGGGTGCGGGATATAACCAAACGATTTATTTTAAGTTACACGGGAGTACGGGAGATATTGAAATCCGATAACGAGAATATTTAAAACGTTACATAACAAAGGATACGAATCTAGATACGAAGGGTATTATTTAAAAAGAAAAAGACGAGCGTTAAAATAATTTAACGGAAAAATGCGGGATGTTACAAACACCGCCCCATCTTGCTAAACACTCGTCGTACATCACTTGTTAGACAAGATTTGCACCCGTAATAAGGTTTGCAAGTTCTTATTACGCACACACGCCGTATCAACTCGTTAGTACAACGACTATTTTGCTCGATGTTATTCACAACGCAAACACAAATACAAACACAACGCAAAGTATATTAATAATATCCGTTAGTCCGCCTACAAATTAAGGTACTAACCAAATTCCCATTCCGACCCGTAATCCTACAAGTCCCGCAACAAATAAGCACACACAAAAGTCTAAGTCTAGGCACATATCTCAAGTCGCCTAAATCCCTTAGGCCATGCTCTGATACCACTTGAAACAACCTAACCCGTATTAAAACTGGCCCGTAAAATTTTTTCTTTAATACATTAATATTTAGGTCTCAATTATGTTTCCAAAAACATCTTTAACACAAATAGTAAGTTCAATAAACTTTTAAAACATTTATTACATAGTTTAAATATCCGAACGGGCAACCACGTCCCGACTATTTTAATGTCCAACAAAACCGAGCATGGTGATTGGGGATACGCTACCCAATCATAATCGATCCAAAAGCATATCTTCTAAAGCAACTACGCAAGTCCACTAGTCCCCACGCTTACCCGAGCCACCGCCTCCATGCAAATCTATAAAAATGTAAACAACGAGAGGGTAAGCTAACGCTTAGTGAGTGAGAATATAATACATACATATATATGCATAAAATTGACACGCCACACAAGTAATAAAATAACGCATACCGGAGCATCCAAGCATAAAGGCAAGCTAAGCTAAGCATACCGTACGATCACTAAGCAACAAGCTAAAATAACAACAAATATAAGTTCACCAATGACGATGTGAACAATGCCAATAAGCTACACCCGGAGGGTTAGCTACAACACAACAATACGACAATATATAAAACAATATATAAGCGTCCAAGGTTAACCCCTTAACCCAATACCAAAACCGACTACCAATTACCAAAACGAAGATTGACCGAACTACACGAGCCTTAGTAAATCCGCATCCACATGAGACTACTATCTTCAATAACACAACACATCGAGGTTGGCCGAACTACACAAGCCTTAGTAATCCGCAACCACACGAGATCACTACCTCAATAAGATGACCGAACTACATGCGTCATCGTGACTCCGAACTACACGAGACTCACTTCCGATAAGATGACCGAACTACACGTGTCATCGTGAATCCGCATCCACACTTGACCCCTTCTCCCAAACACAACTAAATATCAACCCTTTCGCCATTGGGGTTATATAATCCACATCACAAGCATATGTGATAACGTACACACAAAGTGTGCACCTCGTCAATGGTAGTCAACCAAAACGCACAACCATGCCAATTGGACCTATACACAAGTCCATCAAACCCACATATATGTGAAGTGAGCTCTATAGCCGAGAATCACTTCACTCGACCCGCACCCATCCTATACATACATATGCACATAGGATATTAACACTCACCTTGTCGCCTTGATGAATGCTACTGAATAATCCGCAACCCGTCGATGGAGCCTACCTATTCCATTATCACAAATACAACATCACAATTAGGGTGGATATACCAATCAACCCAAATTGACAACTAGTGCAATTTCGACCCAAATGCACTTCCAAGCACAAATCGTGCCCAAACTAACCAATAATCTCTAACACAAGTGAGAATGGTCCTAATTCACCAATTAAACCCATTCATAAGTGTTAAATACCAATCTTGCCCATTTTAACACCTAAACCCTAATTTTGACCCATTTCAAAATTAGACAACCCAAATGAACCTTAAAGGCTTCCAACACCTCAATAATCACTAAATACTAGTGATTACACCCATTTTCAAGTCTTGCAAGCTTAAACTTGTTCACTAAACCCAAAACCCGCGAACATCAACAATAAACCCGAATATTCGTGTTAATCTTCAATTAACAACTAATGGGATTCCATTTATGAACATACAATCAAAAGCCCTAAATTTGAATGATGAACACGAAAATGAAATTCAGAGTTAGAGCTTACCGCTAGTATAAACTTGTAGCTAAGAACGAGGAGAACAAAGTTGCCTCTTACGCCAAAGATCGAATCACGAGTCTTCCTTTCCAAAATCCCTCTTGAATGATTTGGAGAAATGAAGAAAAGAGAGAAAATGAGGAAGAAAAAGGAAAAAGAAATAAGGAAATGAAATGAAAGGATGGGATTTAAGATCCCAATCTGGCACATACGTGAAATGACCAAAATGCCCTCATATTCCCTTTTAAATTGCGAAGTCCGGTACCAGCTCAGCAGCATCGCCGTGCCGCGACCTTCAATCGTCGCGCCGCGACGTTAGGCGTGGTCTGGTTCCTGTCTTACCATGCCTCCTGATCCTGATTTTGGTTAATTGCCGCGCCGCGACCGGCAGCTCCGCGCCGCGACCTTGGTCGTGGCCTGATCACTTCTCGCATACAAGAACTTTAACGCACGAACATGTCTCAAATCCTTCATACACCTATCGTACATACGCGATACACCTGTAAATCATATACGGGGAAAACGGGGTGTTACAACTCTCCCCTACTTAGATTCGATCACGTCCTCATCATCCAAATCACCTAATCAATCCGAACCTACACGCTATGGTTCTCAAATAAACGTTTCAATCCGACTTCCAACACATTTCTCATTAACCCGAAGATTAATCCATTATAAAATACACACTTACACGCACCTCGAGACGTGCAACACATACGACATACGAAACTTATAACGATCACTGAGAATACGTGAGACCGCCACGTATTCTTCCAACTCCTCTAGGCAATTCTTCTCAAAGAGTTACCCTTAACAACTAAATTGTCACCCGTGATTTATTAAAATCCACAAATCCGAGCACCAAAACTTACTCAATCCCTCATATCGGGAAAAACTCCACCAATCTCGTACCGAGATATCAACCCTTTAGCGTACCATACCAAGTACAATGCTAAAAGTAAACATGTCCCAAACTAAAGTTAACCATCTAACCGATGAAGACCAAATAAAAGTGAAATATCACGGATAACACTTACCACTTAACAACCCTTGTAGTGCGCAAACACGTCTAGTACGCAACTACCGCAAACACGTGAGCAAAATACGACTATTGCATCACTATTCACACCAAAATGGTCCTTACGACCCCACCATTGGCGTATAAAACAACTAACAGATCACACAACATGGTCCTTACGACCCCGCCATTGGCGTATAACACAACCAACAGATCACACAACATGGTCCTTACGACCCCACCATTGGCGTATGAAACAACCAATGGATCACACAACATGGTCCTTACGACCCCACCATTGGCGTATAAAACAACCAACAGATCACACAAAATGGTCCTTACGACCCCACCATTGGCGTATGAAACAACCAATAGATCACACAACATGAAGGCTGGCCGAAAACTACACGCGCCTTAGTAAATCCGCAACCACACGCGACCCACTACCTCCACCGCACAACAATCGGGATTGGCCGAACTACACGCACCCTAGTGAATTCGAACTACACGAGAATCACTATCCTAAAAGAATGACCGCATCCACATGTGTTATTGTGAATCCGAACTACACGAGACTCACTTCCTCAATATAATGACCGCATCCACACGTGTCATTGTGAATCCGAACTACACGCGACTCACTTCTACAATAAGATGACCGAACTACACGTGTCATCGTGAATCTGCAACCACCCATGATCCACTACCCAAATCTCAACTCAGGAATGGTACTCACTAAAGACCATCGGCGTTCATAACATCCATTAGTATACATATGCCGCGTAATCACTAATCCCTCGGGTGATGTCTTAAACACCGCGACTAACTCACCCCCATGACAATGTGGTGTCTTGAACACCGCGACAATTCCACATGTCAATAAAACCAATGAGTGGTGTCTTAAACACCGAGACAATTCCACTCGTTACGTAGAATGTGGTGTCTTGAACACCGCGACTATCCCACATTCAACGCTACACAAATAAATACATTATTCCACTCACTTGGAAATTCTTGCACACGCATCATACGTACGTGTACACAATGCCATCACAATCGAGCAAGAACCACCTATATCGCGCATAGGCACAACACAACAATTCTCTAGAAGAGAATCCGACACGCACATCCCTTAACCGAGGGATCTCACTTGCTCGTCAAACACGTCCATTATCTCTAAATGAGATTCATCACATTACCACCTCGGTGATAATTTAAATCCAAACCATAAGTACAATTTATTCCAAATCGTACTTTTATCACAATCGACTAACGTAGGTCTCAACGCTAGCTCCGAATCCATACGAGCATCGTCCATTATCAATACACTAGAACACCTTCGTGCGAGAGTACAACTCCCCCACTTGGAACTCCGTTCCATAACCACATCATCGAGATAAAGGTATCTCATGATATACACTTCACAATACCTTGCCCTATCCATGAGCATACAAAGGATTTTAACCTATCCTTAAACACTTCGAACGAAGAGTTTACCACAATTACACCAAATTTAATCTTGCAATCCTCTGATTGCTCTAGCTTGTCAAATTTCCACCTAGTCACTCATGTACCTAAGGGTTTCTCTCCGGTACCCTAAGTACAATGTAACCGTAACACCATCGGAGTCGATTACCACGCTAGTAGGTACGAAAGAGGCACCTAACATTGTGTCAGGTAGACTTCATTATCAACACACATCGAGATCAAACACTCGACCTCAAGGGTTTCACCCACCCGACGAACCACACGGTTCATCAACTTCAACACGAGAGCGAACACGCCCTAACAACCGAACACCAAAGCCCATACCCATGGCTTGGTAGAAACATTTCCCAACACTAAGGAACGCTTGGTTGCACCAAGTCTTACGCCCTTCATCCGTAAATCCAAATGCCACTGTATGGTAATTCCATTAGGAACGTCACCCATAGCAAAATATGCATAACGCAATGCATTCAACAAACTTGAACTCATCGGCACAAAATAAATAATCAAAGGACATATTTATTAAAACGAAACGTACCTTAAAGTCTCCTTGCCGCACCCGTCCCCGCTAACTCGGGACATTTCGACTTACGATGTCCTTCCTCTTGGCAATTGAAGCACACTGTGCCATCACCCTTTGACACCGAACATTCCCAAGACTTGTGACCCCTCACGCCACAATTGTAACATCTAGACGCACTAGATTTCGATATACTCGTCCGTGTACCACCCGTGCTCACACTTGCACCCTTACTTGGAGCACCATATGAAACAACCCTTTTCTTACTTGAAGGTTCACCAATCTTTGATCGCGAATACGACTCGAAACCCCTAGCCACCACAAATAACTCTGCAAACGACTTCGCGTAACCCCGGCTAATTTTATTCTTCAAGTCATCATTCAAAGTCCGATATAAATCTTCCATCAACAAACGATCATTCCCCATATACTCCGGGCAAAAACGTGCCTTCGCCATAAAGGTCGTCTTGAGAGTATTCAAATCCATAGAACCCTGTTGCAAATTTAGCAACTGATTACCCAATTCTGACAAATCAGCTGATGTCCGGAACTCCTCGAAGAATTCCTTCTTAAACTCGTCCCAAGATAACGCCATAAACGGTACACCACCAACAAGATCAATCTTACCATCCAACCAATCCTAAGCCCTACCCACTACTTTGAAGTTCGGAATACTTCCTATCCATTTCTTCTCGAAATGCACCCATTTGCTCCGCAACGGCAGCCGCAACCCTAGCGTTAAACTCAATGTCATTCGTCTCGATCTCGTTTCGCATCGTCATTCTAAAGAATGCAAAACGATTAGTCCACGAACGTATAAAACCACACGCACAACACCGGCCTATCTTGCTAAACACTCGTCGTACATCACTTGTTAGACACGATTTGCACCCGTAATAAGGTTTGCAAGTCCTTATTACGCACACACGCCGCATCAACTCGTTAGTACAACGACTATTTTGCTCGATGTTATTCACAACACAAACACAAATACAAACACAACGCAAATTATATTAATAATATCCGTTAGTCTGCCTACAAATTGAGGCACTAACCAAATTCCCATTCCGACCCGTAATCCTACAAGTCCCGCAACAAATAAGTACACACAAAAGTCTAAGTCTAGGCACCTATCTCAAGTCGCCTAAATCCCTTAGACAATGCTCTGATACCACTTGAAACAACCCAACCCGTATTAAAATCGGCCCGTAAATTTTTTTCTTTAATAAATTAATATTTAGGTTCCAATTATGTTTCCAAAAACATCTTTAACACAA
The DNA here is from genome assembly GCF_046630445.1 of Rutidosis leptorrhynchoides. Lineage (NCBI taxonomy): Eukaryota > Viridiplantae > Streptophyta > Magnoliopsida > Asterales > Asteraceae > Rutidosis > Rutidosis leptorrhynchoides. Next base: position 66,452,166 of record NC_092342.1, read on the forward strand.
ATAGTAGGTTCAATAAACTTTTAAAACATTTATTACATAGTTTATGTATCCGAACGGGCAACCACGACCTGACTATTTTAATGTCCAACAAAACCGAGCATGGTGATTGGGGATACTCTACCCAATCCTAATCGATCCAAAAGCACATCTTCTAAAGCAACTATGCAAGTCCAGTAGTCCCCACGCTTACCCGAGCCACCGCCTCCATGTAAATCTATAAAAATTTAAACAACGAGAGGGTAAGCTAACGCTTAGTGAGTGAGAATATACTACATACATATATATGCATAAAATGGACATGCCACACAAGTAATCAAATAACGCATACCGGAGAATCCAAGCATAAAGGCAAGCTAAGCTATGCATACCGTACGATCACTAAGCAACAAGCTAAAATAACAACAAATATAAGTTCACCAACGACGATGTGAACAACGCCAATAAGCTACACCCGAAGGGTTAGCTACAACACAACAATACGACAATATATAAAACAATATATAAACGTCCAAGGTTAACCCCTTAACCTAATACCAAAATCTACTACCAATTACCAAAACGAAGATTGGCCGAACTACACGAGCCTTAGTAAATCCGCATCCACACGAGACTACTATCTTCAATAACACAACACATCGAGGTTGGCCGAACTACACGAGCCTTAGTAATCCGCAACCACACGAGATCACTACCTCAATAAGATGACCGAACTACATGCGTCATCGTGACTCTGAACTACACGAGACTCACTTCCGATAAGATGACCGAACTACACGTGTCATCGTGAATCCGTATCCACATGTGACCCACTTCTCCCAAACACAACTCAATATCAACCCTTTCGCCATTGGGGTTATATAATCCACATCACAAGTATATGTGATAACGTACACACAAAGTGTGCACCTCGTCAAAGGTAGTCAAACAAAATGCACAACCGTGCCAGTTAGACCTATACACAAGTCCATCAAACCCACATATATGTGAAGTGAGTTCTATAGCCGAGAATCACTTCACTCGACCCGCACCCATCCTATACATACATATGCACATAGGATATTAACACTCACCTTGTCGCCTTGATGAATGCTACCTAATAATCCGCAACCCGTCGATGGAGCGTACCTATTCCATTATCACAAATACAACATCACAATTAGGGTGGATATACCAATCAACCCAAATTGACAACTAGTGCAATTTCGACCCAAATGCACTTCCAAGCACAAATCGTGCCCAAACTAACCAATAATCTCTAACACAAGTGATAATGGTCCTAATTCACCAATTAAACCTATTAATAAGTGTTAAATACCAATCTTGCCCATTTTAACCCCTAAACCCTAATTTTGACCCATTTTAAAATTAGTCAACCCAAATGAACCTTAAAGGCTTCCAACACCTCAATAATCACTAAATACTAGTGATTACACCCATTTGCAAGTCTTGCAAGCTTACACTTGTTCACCAAACCCAAAACCAGCCAACATCAACAATAAACCCGAATATTGGTGTTAATCTTCAATTAACAACTAATGGGGTTCCATTTATGAACATACAATCAAAAGCTCTAAATTTGAATGATGAGCACGAAAATGAAATTCAGAGTTAGAGCTTACCGCTAGTATCAACTTGTAGCTAAGAACGAGGAGAACAAATTGCCTCTTACGCCAAAGATCGAATCACGAGTCTTCCTTTCCAAAATCCCTCTTGAATGATTTGGAGAAATGAAGAAAAGAGAGAAAATGAGGAAGAAAAAAGAAAAAGAAATAAGGAAATGAAATGAATGGATGGGATTTAAGATCCCAATCTGGCACATACGCGAAATGACCAAAATGCCCTCATATTCCCTTTTAAATTGCGAAGTCCGGTACCAGCTCAGCAACATCGCCGTGCCGCGGCCTTCAATCATAGCGCTACGACGTTAGGCGTAGTCTGGTGCCTGTCTTACCATGCCTCCTTATCCTGATTCTGGTTAATTGTCGCGCCGCGACCGGCAGCTCCGCGCCGCGACCTTGGTCGTGGCCTGATCACTTCTCGCATACAAGAACTTTAACGTACGAACATGTCTCAAATCCTTCATACACATATCGTACATACGTGATACACCTGTAAATCATATACGGGGAAAACGGGGTGTTATAGAGAAGATGCATATAGATGTAAACCAAGGTCAGTGGTACCCTGAATGTAACAAATGATTCGCTTGAGAGCATACATATGTTGCTCTCAAGGATCATGTATGAAAAGACAGATTCTGCTGAACAACATAAGCGATGTCTAGCCAAGTAAATGTAAGATACTGTAGTGCACCTGCGAGACTGCGGTAGAGGGGGGTCCTTAACAGGGGGACCATGACTAGTAAGTTTGGCACCCGGTTTGACCGGGGTCCTGCAAGGATGACATGTGGGCATACCAGCCCGCTCAATGATCTCGAAGGCATACTTTTTCTAGGAGAGGAACATTTCTGACGCAGTACGAGTAGCATGAATGCCAAAGAAGTAATTCAGCAGGCCCAAATAAGTCATAACAAAGTCCTTATGTAAGGAAGCAATAATCCGCTGGACTAAACCTGTAGAAGAGGCAGTTAATACAATATCATCCACATATAATAACAGATATGTTGTATCCGAACCCTGGCGATAGATAAATTGTGAAGTTTTACATTGGCTCTGGTGAAAGCCAATCTGCTGAGCATAGCCCGCAAATCGTTGAAACCATGCTTGGGGGGCCTACTTAATGCCATATAAAGATTTCTATAAGAGGCAGACGTGATCCGAGTATCGAGGATCCCGAAACTCCGGTGTCGAGATACCGCCAAACTGAGTACAGTGTGTATCAATATCGGTTTGACAACCGGGCTGAACCTGTCATCACAATCAATACCAACATGTTGGATTCGACGTTAGCTATAAGTCGAGCTTTATACCAGTTCAAATTATCGTCTGCATTAAACTTGTGCTTAAACAACCATGTGACACCGCAATTTTTTTTTATAAATACGTGGCGGAAGCATTATATTAATTAAATACGATATAACTAGTAACTAACATTAATCCAGTTCAACCGATGTCACGTGTCATTACAAGAAGATACATATTTGACCGGAAAGATCATATCCATAATACATTTATAAAATGCTTGGTTCAAAGTAAATGTTATCAGAGTTAATTCTGGACACAGCCAGTCATTAAAACAAACTATGTCAACATCAGAGTTCAGTCTGGTCAAACATAACATCTTCATGCTCATCTTCTCCCAAAAAGCTAAGTTTGCAAAAGCTAACAACCTGCAGGGAGGAGATGGAGGGGAATTAACACGAAGCTAAGTGAGTACAACTAACTACAGGTAATAGCATTCAGAACTGTCATACTAATCATGTCACATAGTCTAACACATAATCATCATCCAGTAGTGCAGTCAACGGAGACTCCGGCTGTCCGGTCGAACCATTAACCACAAGTTGATCGGGCTGGGGTTTACCAGAAGTTCCTCCTACATACCGTGTTGCATAAATCATCCACACGCGATGAACGCGTCATTCAAACATATACCACATGGATGCAATTAGGCTACCACATTAGGAACCCAACCCGCATGTTGATCTCTCCTATCAAAATTAGGCTATCACAAGATAGGGATGCACTGGGCTCCATCAACAAACATCAACTAGCATAAAATCATCACAGTAATAACTAACAGTAGTAGCATGATAATTCTAACAAGCATGGCAATCATAGGATAACAAGCTACTCTATACTATTAATCTCCAGTTAGTCCCACTCCCTGGTTACCAGCAAATGAGAAGGTGTTCAGCTATCTAATCACTGAAACTTCTCTTTCACCTTTTCTCCTGAGAAAAATATATACACAAGTTAGTTATAACATTGTAATTGTCAATAAACAACCGGAAAGCATAACAGCTAGGCATGAACACTTAGGCAAAATTTCAACTACCAAAGACCATCGGTCGATCGTCAGAGACGGTCGGTCGATCGCTACTACACCATTGGTCGATGGACTACACTATCGGTCGATCGTTAAAATTACAACCGTTGGTCGAAGGACTCACACCATCGGTCGACGGTCTAGTCCATCGGCCGATCGCCAGACACTATCGGTTGACGGTCTACGACCATCGGCCGAAGATAGTTCATCTGCAGCATCAGCTACCAAAGTGACGAGTTTCACCCCAAACTCACAAATTCTCGATCTAGAGCTCGTTTTTAACCTCAATACTTACCAAATCTATTACACTGATCATTTAGAAACACAAACCCACAAGGTTTTGACACAAACAACAGTAAATCGACCCATTTTGACCCAATTTACACTTTTATGAAAACTAACACAAAATTCTTAATTTCTCAAAAATTAAATCACGAATATGTTATAATTCTTACCTTCAAAGAATTAGTGAATCACAGAGAACACAAAGATACAAACGATTTGAGCTCTAGAACAAGGATTAAGGATTAGGGTTTTGTTAGGTGAAGAGAGTAAAGAACGAGGTGTGTGTATGTGTGAGATGGTTCTAGAAACAAAAGCAAGAGAAAGGCAGTCACTAGTGACCTAGTTGGGTTTAATTCCCACTCTGTGCAACACACGGGTATTTATCAATTATTCGATATCTTTCATACGTAGTTTGGCTACCCAAATGAAGTCCAAATTAAATAAACAAACCTGTTCTGTGACCCTTATCACAAACTGGTCCTAACCATATCAATAAATAATAATAAATATTAAATAAAATAAAAGCATATAATAACTCAACACAAACTTAAGGGCAAACTAGTAATCTTACAGCTAGGCCCAGTTGAGGATGTTACAAATCTACCCCGTTAAAAAGATTCTGTCCTCGGAAAATGGCCAAGTTCAAATAAATGGGGATAGCGCGTTCTCATCAACTCCTCGGTTTCCCACGTCATGTTGGCACCTAAACTGGCCGCCACTCCACTAATACCATTGGGATATGCTTCTTTCTCAACTTACTTATCTTACGATCAACTATATGAATTGGCTCTTATACCAACCTTTTACTCAAATCAACCTTTAAATCTTTCAACGGAAGGATTTGATTTTCGTTATCTACTTTACACTTTCTCAGATAGCATACATTGAAAGTATTATGAATTCCCGCTAACTCGGAAGGAAGATCTAAGACAACGGTTTGCTCATTCAAAATCTCTCTGATCAGAAATGGCTCAATATACCTTGGCGCCAACTTACCATATTTGTCAAATCTGATAACCCCTTTCCATGGTGAAACCTTCAGGTATACATGATCACTGTAGCGACCCGAAAAAATCATCATTGACGGCGCCATCTACTTAGGTCCCGTCACGTGGTTATAAGTCTTTAAAACAACGTTTGGCCCAAATATGTCGCATTCATTTCAAATGTATGGATGTTTCAAGTTTACAAAAGTAGTTCAACGACTAGTTATATTACAACGTTTAAAGTACAAATGAAACCTATGCGACAAAATTTAAAGTAAGTCAAAAGACGCTCCATGTATGCATATATACTCGACATCCAATCAAGTATCAAAAAGTAGAGTGGAGAAGCATGTATCACTTAGCATTCAAGGACCTGAGAAAAACATATAGAAAATTGTCAACGAAAAATGTTGGTGAAATCATAGGTGTATTAGTAAACATATGTATTTGAACCACAAGATTTAGTATAAGTTGATTATCCAAATCGTTTGCATTCCAAAGATGTTGTTTGTATCACGAGCACCCAATTATCAAGGCTTAACTGAATGTTACCTCTGAATCCATAGTGTTAGAACATACACTATACCGATAAAATTATATTTCATTCGCTAACGGTAGCGAACCGTCCGAATGAGGGTTCGTCAAACCCGTATGGCCACACAACATAATTACTCGCTTACACCCTACAAGTGTAACTAATGATAATTGAATTGAGGATTTTTTTTCTAACTCGTACGTGGAATGTTTGTTTTCGTACTTGTGTTCAATGTATAAGAGTATAAATCGTTTATGTTTTCTCATCCCAAGTATAAGTATAAAAGAGTAAAAGTGGGACTATGATCTCACCTTGAGTGCATGAATATAAATGTACTTCACAAGTAAACGTGTGCAAGAAATGAATGCTAGTCTTGACCTAAACAAATAGGTTGTATCAATATCGGTAAACACGGTCGGTCAAAGTGTTCAATTAGTCCTATGGCTCGTTATGACTCAATTTCGTAGCATGTGAATCACGTTGTCAAGTTCCATGCAAGATACAAGTATAAAAGCACGCTAGAACGATCGCATAAATATTTGGTTAAGTTTGAATGAAAGTCAACTTTGGTCAAGTCAAAGTCAACGAAAAAGTCAACACATTCGGGTCGGGCCTCGGACAATTTTTCTGAGTTTTATAATCATATATGAGCATGTTAGAACAAGTTACATGTTAATCGAAGGTGCATAGCATAGTTAGAATTAAACGGTAATTGACCAAGCAAAGCAGAATATGATAGTTCATTTGGACGGCGTCCAGATTAGCTTGACGACGTCCAGATATGAAGGGTTGGACGGCGTCCCAAATGTTTGGATGGCGTCCCAAATGGTATACAGACCTACTTGCTGAAATCACAGAAGTGCACGAACCAAACTTCAAACAATCACAATTTATGATCCGCAAACAATCAAAATATGTATCTTATATCATCGGAAAGGTATTTTGACGAGGAAAGCAACTAAACATATTTCATCAATCAATTCAACATTTATAACAACCAAATCCGCATTAAATGTTCATCATTAATTACATTCAAGTTCATAAATGCACATTGATGATTCGGGAATTGAATGCATACATATAATACGCCGTTTTGTAGGTAATTACGCATACAATTCAACTAAACACTTACCAACAATATTTCATAGCATTCAATGCATCAAAAGTTCATAATTAAGCCTATCAAACCCTAACCAAAATCACAAAATCACAAAATCATTAATCATGTTAGTGAAGTTTTCTTAATCAACCTACACATCAAAATGAAGCTAGTGATGCTAGTAACACATTTAATACTTGAACTTTAACATAACAACAACATTTAATCATCCAAAACTCAAGATTAAACACACACTTTTCAAGTCCATGTTAGTTACACTAAAACAACAAGATCGAGCATACAAATCATATATTCATGTTAGACTCGAGCCATAGATACTAACTAACACTTTTATAAGTCAAAAACATCAAGAACATAAAATCTAGTATTTTTAGAAAGTTACCCAAATGATATGAAGTTGGTATGGATTCGAAGAGAAGATTCAAGGATTCCGAATATGTAATTTGTTTGAGTTGATGCTTGCTAGATCAAAAATGGATGATGATTCTTTGATTTGGTGTTTGAGAGAATAAAGTGGAAGTAGTGGAAAAGTGAAGGATGAAATGAATGGAGGAGATGGTGTTGACCCTTTGACCTAGTCACCTTTTTTCCCACTCGACAACATTAGTCCCTCGACTTTGAAAACGGTTGCGTGAATTACCTAAACGAAATATTTTAAAACGCGTATTAACGGAAGATGTTATAATTATATAACGGACTTTAAAATAGATAGACGGAAAGTAAACGGAAAAATACAGGATGTTACATTACCTACTCCTTAAAAGAAATTTCGTCCTGAAATTTTAGTAGGCGTAGTAGTCGTTGTTTCTTCCTCGAGATCTTGCATTTCCAAGTCCACGAATAAAGGAGGTACTTCTTTTTCATTTGATCTTGTCTTTCCCAAGTAAACTCGGGTCCTCTCTTGGCGTTCCAACGGACTTTGACAATCAGAATTCGGCTTTGTTTTAGCGTTTTGACTGAGTGGTCCACAATTTCAATCGGTTCTTCCACAAAATGAAGTTTGTCATCAATAGTAAGCTCTTCGAGAGGGATGACGAGTTCGGGTTCGGCGAAACACTTCTTCAAATTTGATAGATGGAAAGTAGGATGAACGGAGCTCAGTTGAGGCGGAAGATCTAAACGATAAGCAACGGTTCCAACACTCTCCAAGATTTCGAAAGGACCAATATATCGCGGATTTAACTTCCCGCGTTTCTCGAAATGGATTACACCTTTCCAAGGTGTGACTTTTAACATTACGTGATCACCGACTTGGAATTCGAGGTCGTTGCGTCTAATGTCGGTATAGCTCTTTTGATGACTACGGGCCGTCCTAAGCCTATCTCGGATTTGAACGATCTTCTCGGTTGTTTCATGAATGAGTTCGGGTCCGGTGATTTGTGTGTCGCCTACTTCGGCCCAACAAAGAGGTGAACGAAATTTGCGACCATATAAGGCTTCAAAAGGTGCGGCGTTGATACTCGCATGATTACTATTGTTGTAAGAGAATTCGGTGAGAGGCTAGTGATTATCCCAAGCTTTTACAAAATCGATAACACAAGCTCGTAACATATCTTCCAAGGTTTGAATTGTGAGTTCGCTTTGTCCATCGGTTTGTGGATGATATGCGGTGCTCATGTCTAATCATGTTCCCAACGCTTCTTGTAAGGTACGCCAAAATCTAGAAACAAAACGGCCATCTCGGTCGGAAATAATCGATAATGGTACACCGTGATGGGCTACGATCTCTTTAATGTAAAGTTGTGCAAGTTTCTCCATTTTGTCAGTTTCCTTCATTGCGAGGAAGTGGGCGGATTTGGTGAGATGATCTATAATAACCCAAATAGTATCATAACCGTTCGCTGTTCTTGGTAGTTTTGTGATAAAATCCATCGTTATTCTTTCCCACTTCGATTGTTGGATTTCGGGTTGTTGAAGTAATCCGGACGGTCTTTGATGTTCGGCTTTGACTTTGGAGCAAGTTAGACACTTTCTAACATAAGTAGCAACGTCCCTTTTAATGTTTGGCCACCAATATTGTTCCTTGAGGTCGTGGTACATCTTATTGGCACCGGGGTGAATCGAATACCTTGACTTATGGGCTTCGTCTAGAATAAGGCTTCGCAAGTCCCTATAACTAGGCACCCAAATCTTCCGGCGAAATATCGGAGTCTGGTCTCCTTAACTTCGAATCGAGAGGCAAGGATGTTCAAGCGTTCGAGAGAGATGTTTTCATCCTTGAGAGCTTCATTTTGGGCTACACGAATTTGGTTATTTAGATTGGTGTGGATGGTGATGTTTAAAGCTCGGACACGAAGAGGCACCATTCTTTCCTTTCGACTAAAGGCATCGGCTACTACATTTGCCTTTCCGGGGTGGTAACGAAGCTCACAATCGTAATCATTCAAAGTTTCAATTCACCGTCATTGTCTCATGTTTAGTTGTTTTTGGTCGAAGATATGTTGGAGGCTTTTGTGATCGGTGAAGATGGTACTATTGGTTCCATAAAGGTAGTGTCTCCACATTTTGAGTGCAAAGAAAATGGCTCCGAGTTCGAGATCATGTGTCGTGTAGTTTCATTCGTGGATTTTCAATTGTCGGAAGGCATAAGCAATAACCTTCTTTCATTGCATCAATACGCACCCAAAGCCATGTTTCGAGGCATCGCAATATACAACCAAATCATCATTGCCTTGGAGAAGCGACAAGATAGGGGCGGTGGTTAACTTTGTCTTCAAGATTTGATACGCGGATTCTTGTTCGGTTGACCAAATGAATTTCTTTCTCTTATGAGTTAACGCGGTTAGAGGACGTGCAACCAAAGAGAAATTTTCGATGAACCTACGATAATACCTGGCGAGGCCCAAGAATTGTCAAATGTGAGTAGGAGTAGTAGGGGTTCCCATTTGCTAATGGCTTCGATTTTCGCGGGATCGACCTTAATACCTTGGTCGCTTACAACATGACCAAGAAATTGAACTTCTTTTAATCAAAATTCACACTTGGAGAATTTGGCATAGAGTCGTTCTTGTCTAAGGAGTTCGAGCACGATTCGGAGGTGTTGTTCATGTTCTACTTCGCTTTTAGAATAGATCAAGATGTCATCGTTGAATACAATAATGAACTTGTCGAGATACGGTTTGCACACGCGGTTCATAAGATCCATGAACACCGCCTGTGCGTTAGTTAGGCCAAATGGCATTACAAGAAATTCGTAACTACCATAGCGAGTTCGAAAAGCGGTTTTGGAGACATCTTTGTAGGACCTGGATTCTGATTCTGCCCAGTCGCGCGCTGCGCGGGGTTATGGCACGCCGCGCCATATGTCGCTGGCAGACCCCTTTGGCTATTTTAGAGTTTTTAAAAGGGCATTTTGGTCTTTTCGCATTTGAGTCAGATTTAGGGACTTAACCTCATCCACCCATTTCATTTCCTTATTTCTTTTTCCTTTTCTTTTCATTTCCTCTCTAAAACTCAAACACCCCATTTGATTCTAAGGGATTTTTGGAAAGGAAGAAGCGGGTTTTGATCTTTGGCGTAGTTGACAAGTTTGTTTCCCTCATTCTTAGCTTCAAGGTGATACTAGTGGTAAGCTCTAACTCCGAATTTCGTTTTGTGTTCATCATTCAAATTTTGAGCTTTTGATTGTATGATTCATAGATGGAACCCATTTAGTTGTTAATTGAAGATTAACACCAAGGTTCGGGTTTATAAGTGTTAAAGGCGAGTTTTGGGTTGGTTAATGATTTAACCATGTTTAAGACTTGAGAATGGTGTATAATCACTAGTATTAGTGATTATTGATGTATTGGAAACCATTAGGGTTCTTATGGTTGACTAATTTTGACTAGAGTCAAAATTAGGGTTTGTTGATGATTATGACTCAATTCCCTATTTAATAAGGTTTATAAACTTAAAATGGATTAAGTTGAAGCATAGAACCGAGTTAAATATGTTTTGGTGTCAAAACTTTCTAATGGCGTGATATTGACTTCTTATGGGTCAAATTAGGGTTTAAGTGTCATTTTGGGCAAGATAGGTGTTTAACACCTATGATTGGGTTTGATTGGCATATTAGGACCATTCTCACTTGTGTTAGTGATTATTGGTTAGTTTGGGCGCGGTTTGTGCTTGGAAGTGCATTTGGGTCGAAATTGCACTAGTTGTCAATTTGGGTTGATTTGTATATCCACCCTAATTGTGTTACTTGTTATGTGATAAATGGATTAGGTACATTCCATCGGCAATTGCGGATTATTCGGTAGCGTTCTTTAAGGCGACAAGGTGAGTGTTAATATCCTATATGCATATGTATGTGTAGGATGGGTGCGGGTCGGGTGAAGGGGTTCTCGCTTATAGAGCTCGCTTCTCGTATAGGTGGAATTGTTGGACTTGTGTATAGGTCCAATTGGCACGGGTGAGCGTTTTGGTTGACCACTTTGGCGAGGTGCACACTTTGTGTGTACGTTATCACATGAGCGTGTGATGTGGACTTATATAACCCCAATGACGAAGGGTTAATATAGTGAATGGAATAATTATATGCGTAGGTATATAATGTATTTATTTGTTGTAGCGTGAGATGTGAAGTGTCGATGTGCTAAGACACCACATTTCACGTGACGAGTGAAGTGTCGATGTGCTAAGACACCACTCAAAGTAATGTTACGGGTGAAGTGTCGATGTGTTAAGACGCTACCCGGAGTGAAGTGTTGATGTGTTAAGACACCCCCCGGAGTGAAGTATCGATGTGCTAAGATGCCACTCCAAGAGAATAACGGGTGAAGTGTCGATGTGTTAAGGCGTCACTCGAGGTGAAGTATCGACGTGTTAAGATGCCACCTCAAGTAAAATGAAGAGTGAAGTGTCGAAGTGTTAAGACACCACTCGGGGTGAAGTGTCGACGTGTTAAGACGCCACCCGGGGTGAAGTGTCGAAGTGTTAAGATGCCACCCGTGGGGTTAGTGTACGAAGTGTTAAGTGCACTAATGGTTGTTATGAACATCGATGACTTGTTTCGCGAAGTCATTCCCTTGCGAAGATTTGATTAACCATGGTTATTGTGTTGTAAGCGTAAGCAAATTATGTTATTCGATATATATATATATATATATATATATATATATATATATATATATATATATATATATATATATATATATATATATATATATATATTGTATACATATAATGTTGTATTGTCGTGATGTAGCTAACCCTCTGGGTGTAGCTTATTGGCATTGTTCACATCGTTGTTGGTGAACTTATATTTTGTTGATTTATCTTTAGCTCGTTGCTTAGTGATCTTACGGTATGCTTAGACTAGCTTGCCTTTATGCTTGGATACTCCGGTATGCTATATTTGGTTTTGTGTGGTGTGTCCATTTTATGCATATATATGTATGTAGTATGTTATCACTCACTAAGCGTTAGCTTACCCTCTCGTTGTTTACCTTTTTATAGATATGCATGGATGCGGTGGCTCGGGTAAGCGTGGGACTAGTGGACTCGCGTAGTTGCTTTAGAAGGCTTGCTTTTGGATTGATTAGGATTGGGTAGCGTATCCCCAATCGCCATGCTCGGCTTTATTTGGTGTTACAAATCATGTGATTGAAAACTTGTATTTTCGTATGAAAGTCGTAAAACGGCCGATGTGGGCCCGGCCTCGTAAAACTTATTTTATGAATGGAACGTGTTAGTTTTTCATATATGAATAGGTTGTGAAAAGTGTTTTGTCTAAATACGTCAGGAAGTGGTCAAACATTTTCGCATTTCATGACTTTTTGGACAGGCCAGTTTGGCGCGCCGCGCGGCCATATGGCGCGCCGCGCCATATGCTGTTCCAGCAATTTTTTTTTATTTGATATTTCTGCATGATCGTTTGTATTACGGGTTGGGTTGTTACAAGTGGTATCAGAGCATGGTCTAAGGGATTTAGTTGACTTGAGATAGGTGCCTAGACTTAGACTTTTGTGTGTGCTAAATTTGTTGCGGGACTTGTAGGATTACGGGTCGGAATGGTTTTAGTTAGTGCCTTGTTTATAGGTTGACTAACGTTTATATTAGTAATGCAGATATTATTAATATGCTATTGTGCTGTGATAATGATTCTTGTGTTATGTTTTGTTTGTGCTTGCGGTTGCATATATCATCAAGCGAGGCGGTCGTTGTACTAACGAGTCGATACGGCGTGTATGCGTAATAAGGACTTGCAAACCTTATTACAGGTGCAAATCGTGTCTAACAAGTGATGTACGACGAGTGTTTAGCAAGATGGGACGGCGTTGTGTGTGTACTTTATACGTTCGTGATATAATCGCTTTGCATTCCTCGGAATGGCGACGAGAAATGGGATCGAGACGAACGACGCTGAGTTTAATGCTAGAGTTGCGGTCACCGTTGCGGAGCAAATGAGTGCGTTTCGAGAAGAAATGGATAGGAAGTATTCCGAACTTCAGCCAATTTGTCGAAAATGCGTAATGAGTTGCGAAATTTGCAACAAGGTTCTACGGATTTAAATACTCTCAAGACGACCTTTATGGTGAAGGCTCATTTTTGCCCGGAGTATTTGGGGAATGATCATTTGTTGATGCAGGATTTCTATCGAACCTTGAATGAAGACTTGAAGAGTAAGATTAGCAGAGTTCAGGCAAAATCGTTTGCAGAGTTATTCGCCGCGGCTAGAGGTTTCGAGTCGTATTCGCTATCGAAGGTTGGTGAACCTTCAAGTGAGAGAAGGGTTGTTTCTTTTGGTGCTCCAAGTAAGAGGACTAAGGGTCCGAGTGTGAGCACGGGTGGTACACGGACGGGTATATCGGATTCTAATGCGTCTAGGTGTTACAATTGTGGCGTGAGGGGTCACAAGTCTTGGTAATTTCCGGTGCCAAAGGGTGATGGCACAGTATGTTTCAATTTCCAAGAAGAAGGACATCGTAAGTCCGAATGTCCTGAGTTAGCGGGGACGGGGGCGGCAAGGAGACGTTAAGGTACGTTTCGTTTTAATAAATATTTCCTTTGATTATTTATTATGTGCCGTTTGAGTTGGAGTATGTTAAATGCATCGTGTTGTGCATGTTATCGTCATGGGTGATGTTCCTAATGGGAGTACCCTATGGTGACGTTTTGATTGTTGGGCGAAGGGCGTAAGACTTGGCGTAACCAAGCATTCCTTAGTATTTGGGAAATGTTTCTACCAAGCCATGGAAATGAGTTTTGGTGTTCGGATGTTAGAGCGTGTTCGCTCTCGTGTTGAAGTTGATGAACCATGAGGTTCGTCGGGTGGATTGAAACTCTTGAAATCGAGTGTTGATCTCGATGTGTGTTGGTAAAGGAGTCTACGCGATGTGACATTAGGTGCCTCTTTTATACCTACTAGCGTGGTGTTCGACTTCGATTGTGTTGCGGTTACATTGTACTAGGGTACCGAAGTGAAACCCTTAGTTACATGAGTGACTGGGTGAAGTTTGACAAGCTATAGCAATTGGATGATTGCGAAAGTGGAGTTGTGTAATTTGCGGTACACTTTTCGTCCGAAGTGTTAAAGATTGGTTGAAATCCTTTGTGTGCTCAAGATAGGAGCAAGACATGGTGATAGGCCGTGTGAACCCAATTGTGATAAAGTCTACCTTTGGTAGCAATGTCCGGTTGTACAAACTGCGGTTATGGAATGTAGTTCCAAGAGGGGGAGTTACACTCCCGCACGAGGAGGTTTTGGTGGGAGATTTCGGATGACGCTTTTTGTAAACTGAAACTTGTGTCGGGACCTAGATTTGGTCGATAATGGTAGAGTACAATTTCGATTAAATTGTACCTATGATTTTGGATTTGAATTATCACCAAGGTGGTAATGTGGTAAATCTCGTTGAGAGATAATGGACGTGTTTGGAAAGCAAGGTGAAATCCCTCGGTTAAGGGATGTGTGTGTCGGATTCTCTTTTAGAGAATTAATGTTTTGTGCCTATGTTTGATATAGGTGGTTCTTGCTCGATTGTGTGAATGGTTAGTGGTATCCGTTAGGATTCACTATGGCGTAGCAGAGCGCGATGTTACGCTACTCGTCGTTCACGGCCAAAAGGGCGTTGATTGATGAAGCATGACCTTCGGGGTCCGCTGACTTCATCATGGTATTGGCGATTGATGAAGCATGACCTTCAGGGTCCGCTGACTTCATCATGGGATCGTTGATTGGTGGGGCATGACCTTCGGGGTCCGCTGACTTCATCATGAGATCGTTGATTGGTGAAGCATGACCTTCGGGGTCCGCTGACTTCATCATGGGTGTAGTGTTATATCGGTGAAGCATGACCGTTGACGGGGTCCGCTGACTTCATCTGGTGTGGTGTGATCTATCGGTCGTTTTATACACCGATGGTGGGATCGTGAGGACCATGTTTTGTGATTAGTGATTGCGATAGCCGTGTTTCACTCATATGATGTTAGGATAGTGGCGTATTGGTTGTATTGCGCACTACAAAGGATGTTTAGTGGTAAGTGTAATCCGTAAGGATTCATGTGGTTCGATCTTCAACGTTTGGATTGTTGACTTTAGGTTGAGACTTGCTCGCTTTTAGCGTGGTCCTTGGTAAAGGTACGCTAAGGAATTGATATCTCAGTTCGAGATTGATCGAGTTTTTGTCGATGTGAAGGATTGAGCAAGGTTTTAGTGCTCGGTTGGTGGATTTGATAAATCGCGGGTGATGATTTAGTTGTTAAAGGTGATTCATTGGGAAGAATTGTCTAGGAAAGTTCGGATTGGGACTTATGATTGAGGACTGTTGAGTGGGTCCAGATTGGTTAAGTGGTGAAGATCACGAGGGCGTGATCGATTTTAAGTGGGGGAGAGTTGTAAGACCTGGATTCTGATTTTGCCCAGTCGCGCGCCGCGCGGGATTATGGCGCGCCGCGCCATATGTCGCTGGCAGACCCCTTTGGCTATTTTAGAGTTTTTAAAAGGGCGTTTTGGTCTTTTCGCATTTGAGCCAGATTTGGGGACTTAACCTCATCCACCCATTTCATTTCCTTATTTCTTTTTCCTTTTCTTTTCATTTTCTCTCTAAAACTCAAACACCTCATTTGATTCTAAGGGATTTTTGGAAAGGAAGAAGCGGGTTTTGATCTTTGGCGTAGTTGAAAAGTTTGTTCCCCTCGTTCTTAGCTTCAAGGTGATACTAGTGGTAAGCTCTAACTTCGAATTTCGTTTTGTGTTCATCATTCAAATTTGGGGCTTTTGATTGTATGATTCATAGATGGAACGCATTTAGTTGTTAATTGAAGATTAACACCAAGGTTCGGGTTTATAAGTGTTAAAGGTGGGTTTTGGGTTGGTTAATGATTTAACCATGTTTAAGACTTGAGAATGGTGTATAATCACTAGTATTAGTGATTATTGATGTATTGGAAACCATTAGGGTTCTTATGGTTGACTAATTTTGACTAGAGTCAAAATTAAGGTTTGTTGATGATTATGACTCAATTGCCGATTTTATAAGATTTATAAACTTAAAATGGATTAAGTTGAAGCATAGAACCGAGTTAAATATGTTTTGGTGTCAAAACTTGCTAATGGCGTAATATTGACTTCTTATGGGTCAAATTAGGGTTTATGTGTCATTTTGGGCAAGATAGGTGTTTAACACCTATGATTGGGTTTGATTGGCATATTAGGACCATTCTCACTTGTGTTAGTGATTATTCGTTAGTTTGGGCGCGGTTTGTGCTTGGAAGTGCATTTGGGTCGAAATTGCACTAGTTGTCAATTTTGGTTGATTTGTATATCCACCCTAATTGTGTTACTTGTTATGTGATAAATGGATTAGGTACATTCCATCGGCGATTGTGGATTATTCGGTAGCATTCTTCAAGGCGACAAGGTGAGTGTTAATATCCTATATGCATATGTATGTGTAGGATGGGTGCGGGTCGGGTGAAGGGGTTCTCGCTTATAGAGCTCGCTTCTCGTATAGGTGGAATTGTTGGACTTGTGTATAGGTCCAATTGGCACGGTTGTGCGTTTTGGTTGACCACTTTGGCGAGGTGCACACTTTGTGTGTACGTTATCACATGAGCGTGTGATATGGACTTATATAACCCCAATGACGAAGGGTTAATATAGTGAATGGAATAATTATATGCGTAGGTATATAATGTATTTATTTGTTGTAGCGTGAGATGTGAAGTGTCGATGTGCTAAGACACCACATTTCACGTGACGAGTGAAGTGTCGATGTGCTAAGACACCACTCAAAGTAATGTGACGGGTGAAGTGTCGATGTGTTAAGACGCCACCCGGGGTGAAGTGTCGATGTGTTAAGACACCACCCGGAGTGAAGTATCGATGTGCTAAGATGCCACTCGAAGAGAATAACGGGTGAAGTGCCGATGTGTTAAGGCGTCACTCGAGGTGAAGTATCAACGTGTTAAGATGCCACCTCAAGTAAAATGAAGAGTGAAGTGTCGAAGTGTTAAGACACCACTCGGGGTGAAGTGTCGACGTGTTAAGACGCCACCCGGGGTGAAGTATCGAAGTGTTAAGATGCCACCCGTGGGGTTAGTGTACGAAGTTTTAAGTGCACTAATGGTTGTTATGAACATCGATGACTTGTTTCGTGAAGTCATTCCCTTGCGAAGATTTGGTTAACCATGGTTATTGTGTTGTAAGCGTAAGCAAAT
This sequence comes from Rutidosis leptorrhynchoides, assembly GCF_046630445.1. Lineage (NCBI taxonomy): Eukaryota > Viridiplantae > Streptophyta > Magnoliopsida > Asterales > Asteraceae > Rutidosis > Rutidosis leptorrhynchoides. Next base: position 66,469,687 of record NC_092342.1, read on the forward strand.
TATGTTATTCGAGATATATATATATATATATATATATATATATATATATATATATATATATATATACACATATAATGTTGTATTGTCGTGATGTAGCTAACCCTTCGGGTGTAGCTTATTCCCATTGTTCACATCGTTGTTGGTGAACTTATATTTTGTTGATGTATCTTTAGCTCGTTGCTTAGTGATCTTACGGTATGGTTAGACTAGCTTGCCTTTATGCTTGGATGCTCCGGTATGCGGTATTTGGTTTTGTGTGGTGTGTCCATTTTATGCATATATATGTATGTAGTATGTTATCACTCACTAAGCATTAGCTTACCCTCTCGTTGTTTACCTTTTTATAGATTTGCATGGATGCGGTGGCTCGGGTAAGCGTGGGACTAGTGGACTCGCGTAGTTGCTTTAGAAGGCTTGCTTTTGGATTGATTAGGATTGGGTAGCGCATCCTCAATCGCCATGCTCGACTTTATTTGGTGTTACAAATCATGTGATTGAAAACTTGTATTTTCGTATGAAAGTCGTAAAACGGCCGATGTGGGCCCGACCTCGTAAAACTTATTTTATGAATGGAACGTGTTAGTTTTTCATATATGAATAGGTTGTGAAAAGCGTTTTGTCTAAATACGTCGGGAAGTGGTCAAACATTTTTGCATTTCATGACTTTTTGGACAGGCCAGTTTGGCGCGCCGCGCGGCCATATGGCGCGCTGCGCCATATGCTGTTCCAGCAAAAAAAAATTATTTGATATTTCCGCGTGATCGTTTGTATTACGGGTTGGGTTGTTACAATCTTCCCCCTTAACCGTTAGTTGATGATAACCCGAGCGGAGATCGATTTTTGAATATATACAAGATCCGTGTAGTTGATCAAAGAGGTCATCGATGCGTGGAAGAGGATATCGGTTCTTAACCGTCAATTTGTTTAGTTCACGATAGTCGATGCACATTCGTAGGGATCCATCCTTCTTCTTAACGAATAAACTCGGAGCTCCCCATGGTGAATGGCTAGGTTGGATAAAACCACGATCAAGTAGTTCTTAGATTTGACTTTTCAATTCTTGCATTTCGGATGGAGCAAGTCTACACGGTGCACGTACTACGGGTGCGGCTCTCAGAATAAGATCGATTTGGAATTCAGCCGGTCGATGAGGTGAAAGACCCGGCAATTCGTTGGGGAATACATCGGAAAAGTCACTAACAAGTGGCACATAATCGATATGCTTCTCATCGGTCTCGACTTTCTTAACGTGGGCTAGGATCTCGAAACAACCTTTACCAATTTATTTTTCAACTTTAAGGCACGAGACGAGGTTGAGTCCGGTGTAACTCTTATCGCCATAGACAATCAAGGGTTCACCATTCTCGATAGGAATTTGAATTGCTTTGAGATCACAAAGGATGTGAGATTTCATTTTGGCTAACCAATCCATACCAATGATTACATCGAAGCTCCCTAGTTCTATAGGTATCAAGTCAATTTCAAACTCTTTACCCATTAAGTTTAACGTACACCCCTGATAAAATTTGTCAGCACTCAATAGTTTCCCGTTGGCCACTTCAATGGTATAAGTAGTATCTAGTGGAAGTGGTGGAGTGCGAAAAGAATGAGTCAAGGTCTTGAATACAAAACTCTTATCGGCACCCGAATCAAATAAGCAAGAGAAATAAGAATTGTTGAGAAGAAACGTACCCGTGACTAGTTCATTGTCATCTCGGGCATCCTCGGTGTTAATGTTGAAAGCTCGGCCGCGTGCATTGGGGTTAGCTTTCTTCTTTGGGCATACATTTCTAAAATGACCCGGTTGGCCACATTCGAAACAAACACCCGTTTTCGGTGCATTGGGCCCCTTTTGAGCGACAGGGGCGGCACTTCTACAATCGTTGGCCACATGACCACTTCTTCGACATTTGTGGCAAAATGACTTACTACATTCACCCAAATGATGTTTGTAGCACTTGTTACAATAAGGTAGATATATGGCATAACCCTTCTTGCCATCGGAGGTGAAAGGCTTTTTGGTGAAGTTGTTGTTGTTGTAGTTGCTTGATTGAGTGGCTTCCCATTTTCTTTTGTTGCCACCCGATTTATCCTCGACCTTAAGTGCCGGTACTATGATTTCATCCACCGTTTCAATCAATTGGTGGGCCATCTTTAAAGCTTCTTGTAGATTGGCGGGTTTGGATGACATTACTCCGTGTTTGATGCTCTTAGGAAGGCCATCCATGTAAAGTTCAACTCGTAGAGGCTCGGGATTTACAAGGTTTGGACACATTAGAGCTAGCTCAGAAAACCGTTGATTATAAGCGTTGAGGTCGTTTCTGACCGCTTTTAAACTCCTTAGCTCACTTTCGAGCCTTCGAGTCTCTTCGCGGGGAAAGTATTCGGTGATCATCTTTTCTTTTAAATCGGACCAATAGAGAGCGTGAGCTTCATCGGTACCTACCGATTGTACATACGTGTTCCACCACGTGAGAGCGATACCGGCAAAAGTGTGGGTGGAATATTTGACCTTGTCTTGGTCCCGGCAACCGCTTATGCTAAAAACGGATTCCGTTTGCTCAAACCATCGAGTGAGAGCAACCGGTCCTCCAGTCCCATCGAAAATGTGAGGATTTCACCCCATGAAAGCTTTTTAGGAGCATCCCTCGTTTGAGTTACGACTCCATTGTTGTTGTTGTTGTTGTGGTTGTTGTTATTGTTGTTGTTGTTGGATGAGTGACCGGCCATGGCCGCATCTACGGCTGTGGCTATCATTCGTTGAAGAGCTTGTTCGGGAGTTTCATTGCGTGGGACTCGGCGAGGAGGCAGTGTTCCTTCAAGACACAAGAATATCGTTGATTAGTATTCTCAATAATACTAATCGTGATATGAAATAAAGATAGAAAATTTTCCATGACTCGCCCTAAATTCTTTATGTTATAATATCGGAACGTCCATATGAGTCACCGTAATATAATCCTGAAAATTATATTACCCTAATTCATATGTGCATTCGACATTACCTCATAATGTCAAGGTGGCGTGTCAATCAAATTAAACAACGTGAGATTAAGATGCAATAAGAGTTAGATATGAATAGAAGAGTTCGAGTATAAATGCACAAGTAGTCAAGTAATTCCTACTTCAAGTCTATATGCCGGTTGTAGTCTAGACTCACTAATGTACTGTGACACCGCTAATTTTTTTTATACGTGGCGGAAGCATTTATTTATTAATTACAAAATAAACATCAACTATTGCTAAGACAACCAGTGTCATGTGTCATTACAAAATACATGTTTATACGGAGAAGATGTAGTTACAATCTGTTTTCAAAAGAACACTGTTTAAACTACAAAAGATCACATCAGAGTTAATCATGTCAAACATTACATCATCATGCCCGTCTTCTCCCAAAAGCACTATCTACAAAAGCTAACAACCTGCAGGGAGGGGATGGAGGGGAATTAGCACGAAGCTAAGTGAGTACGACTAACTACAGGCCATAGCATACATAAGTGTTATACAAATCATGTCACAATAGTCTAACACACAAACATCACCCAAGTGCCGTCTACAGAGACTCTGGCGGCTCGGCCAAACCATTAACCACCAGCTAATCGGACTGGGGCTTACCAGAAGTTCCTCCACCACCGTGTGTATATATATAATCCACACGCGACGAACGAGTCAGTCACATATATATACACCTCGATTGTCTAGGCTACCACATGAGGAACCCAACCCGCAGGTTGATCTCTCCTACCGAGGCTACCACACAATAGGGATGCACTGGGCTCCAGCAGACAAGCATAAACTTACATGTAGTCATCACAACGTACTAACTAACCACAATAATAAGTATATCTAACAAGTATGGCAATCATAATATAGCATGCTTCTCTATACTATATTCTCCAGTTAGTCCCACTCACCGATTACCAGCAAACGAGAAGGTATTCAGCTATCTAATCACTGAACCTTCTCTTTCTCCTTTTCTCTTGAGAAAAACATATCCACAAGTTAGTTTCTGTTCGTTAACATCAAATAACACAATATATAAATTTTTGTATCAAAAACTGTCCGCTAAAAATTTGAAGAAGTGTCTTGCTCCACCGGAACTTATCATACCCCTGGAGGAACTTACAATTGATGACAAACTCCACTTCGTGGAAGAGCCTGTCGAAATTATGGACCGTGAGGTCAAAATTTTGAAACACAACAGAATCCCGATCGTCCGAGTCCGATGGAATGCCAATCGAGGACCTGAGTTTACCTGGGAAAGAGAAGATCAAATGAGGCAGAAGTATCCGCACCTTTTCCCGACTCCAACACCTGCCTCAGCTTAAATTTTGGGACGAAATTTCCATTAACAGGTGGGTAATGTAACGACCCAACTTTTTTGACTTGCTTTTATGCCTTGTATTTTAGCGAAACTGCGTATTTGTGTGTACTGTGCTACTTTATACTCTGGAACCTTTATATACATGGTTTACTTTCATTTATATATTAAAACGTGCCTTAGTGTACGTAGGATACTTAACTTGTTCATCGGAAGCTTTTATGACCGTTAGTGTCACTTGACGTTTCGAATAAACCGCGAACCGCGCACACGTTTAACTTTAGTCGTAATCGGAATATTATGACTACTAAATCTTAATTATTATTTTATAAAAATAATTACTTGAGTTTTTAGATGCTTAATTATGCGTAGTAATTTAATTATGCTTAATAGTTAGTTTTGTTGGACTTTCTACCTTGTTGGACCTAAGCCCACCTTACTCTAGCTAGTAGCCCATTTATTTAGCCCACTTATTAATTACTAGTGACCCATTAATATGTAAGACAAATGCCCATTTATTAGAGGGAACATGCTAGCATTTATGTCAAGTATTATCCTTAATGTTGAATGGGATCCTAACATAAGCACCAACTTTAGACAACCATTAACCAAAAAACAAACATTTGTCCCCCTTGTCCCCCCTCCAAATTTCGGCCAACTCACCACCACCCTCACCCCTCATTTCCTATAAATACCACCCTTATTCCATCCATTTTACACTTGCTCTCATTTGCATTTCACACACACTTACTCTCTAATTCTTTCTCTAGTCTTTCTCTCTCTAAAAAGTGTAAGTAATTGATTTTTCTTCTTCTTCTTCTTCCCTTACCTTTCACGAATTCTTCATCATCATCATTTAAAGATCTTGCTTTTTAGCTTTGATCTTGATTACATCTTGTAGACTCAAACTTGGATTTGAAATCCTTCAAGAACATGGAAGATTCAAGCTTTCTAGCTTTGAATCTTCACCTACTTTGTAGATCTAAATCTTTTTACTTTAATCTTGTTATTTTGTTATAAAGATTCAAACTTGTGTTTGTAATCTTCATGTATCTTAAAGATCCAAGCTTTATGCTTCAAGATCTTCAAGAACAACCAAGATGCAAGCTTTCTAGCTTGAATCTTCATATCTTTTGTTGGATCTAAGTTTTCTAACTTATGGTCTCATTATTTTGTTGTAAAGATCAAAACTTGTGTTTATGGTCTTCATGTAACTTAAAGATCTAAGCTTTATGCTTCATGTCTTCAAGAACACTAAAGGTTCAAGCTTTCTAGCTTTGTGACCTTATAACTTGTGTGAAAAGGATCCAAGCTCTCTATCTTAGGGTTCTATCACCTCATTTGACTTAGATTATGTTCATACTTGCTTGATTGAAGTGAAGTTTGTAGCTTTAGTTGTAAATGGAACTTGTAATTGTGTTAAGACTAAGGATATGATGTAACTTTGGTTCATCATCCATCTAAGACTCTTAATTGAGTTGTGTTCTTACTTGGTCTTGAATTATTGTGTGTTGATGGTGGAATCTTGGTCAAGGTGATGCTAACCCATCAACGAGTTGTACACTTGAAGCTACAAGCATCAAGGATGAGAACCGTGATGAGCATCAAGCACCAAGAACCCCACCGGAACAATTGTTTACTTTTTTTCGGGATCTGATCAGTAACCTAGGCTACTGTAAAGTTTATTTTCAGTTAGTTCGGTTCGATTAGATGATTTTCCGTTTAGGCCTCGTCTTAATCCGAGTTACGGTTTAGGATTTATGGCCCTCCGAAAGTCACTACGCCCTTGTAACGTTGTGCTGAAATTTCTGACCTACTCGCACTTAAACCGTCGCCACGGTCAAACAAAGATGAGTTAGGTTCTGAAAATTGGTCAGAAGTTAGAGGACTCACATACGGAGCCATAGCCACTGACTACGCATATTTTCGATTTACGTAGAGGTCGTAGCAGCTGATCCAAATCAGCCTATTTTTTTGACCTCTATACTTGATTAACTTACTTAGCTTTTATGATGATGAATGATGATGATGATGACACTTAAACTTATTTTATGCACTAATAGAACTTATAAAGACAACCTACTAACCTAGTAACCTTTGGTTTAGGTTGACAACCTTTCGGACCGACTTACTACTTGCACACTTTCGTATCGACTTGTATTGCTTATTCACTGTGAGTTATAGCTTCCCTTTTTTACTTTACTATTTTTGGGACTGAGAATACATGCGCTTTTTATGTTTTACTTATTTGACACGATTACTTAAACTTTACATATGTGTGGGTTATATAACGGCATAAACTTTCCCCTTAGCACGGTAACATTTAACTATTGGTTTTTGAACCGGTAGACGCGAATCTTAGATATGGATCCATAGGGTTTGACATCCCCACTCGGGCTAGTCGCGCTAGCATTTAACGGGTGTTTAATACTTAAAGGAAATGCGCACTCGCCAGGTGTACTTTTAGGGGGTGATATTTATATTTACGTTAAGTCTAGTTACCATGTCCCCACGGTTATACATATACTTTTCATATTATTTTGAAACATTGAAACCTCGTGGTCAATCTTATATTACTGTTACAATTTAAACTATAGCTCACCAACATTATTGTTGACGTTTTTAAGCATGCTTTCTCAGGTGCTTAGAGGTTTGTTGCTTCCGCTGTTTAGATTTGCTGTCTTGCTGTTAGACTTGCTGTCATGCTGTTTAGACTTGCTGTTAAGGACCTGCTATGTTAGATATCCGCTGCATAACTTAGAGATGTCTCAATTATGGAACTTTTCTTTTGCATTTGCAATATATGTTATTTTCAAAAATAATGACTTTGTAACGGCCTTTATGTCACGTTATCTTTTGTAAACGCTATGTCTTTTTATGAATGCAAACTGGTTTTCAAACAGCATATAGTATTTGACCGTGTAAAGATCCTGTTGTTGACGAATCGTACACGATGCTTTTGTACGGGGTGTCACATTTGGTATCAGAGCATTGGTTGTAGGGAATTAGGTTGCATTAGTGAGTCTAGACCGGACCAAGTAGGATTCACTAATAGGACTAATCTACAACTTGCTAGTTTACTTGTTTCTGTGAAACTTACTGCATGCTACTGATTACTTTTACTTCTATGTGATATTACTGCATGCTATTGCTTATCTTTACTACCATGCGAACTTGCTATATGCTTATTTCCGCTATTGCATGATTACTATCTGCTTTCACATGTTATTTCTATTTAGCGTTGTTATTATTGCCATGCTGTATACTGTTTTAGACAACCTAGGTTGCTGTAGTGCCTAATACGTGCTTGCTTTATGACTTACTGACACGGAAAAAGTTACTTTTCTCTGTTCAGATGTCGGATGTCCCGCCCGTTATCATTTTGGAGAGCGACTCAGACTCACCCTCCACCTCGCCTGCCATTGTTGCCGATTCACAGATCCAGTCGTCGACAAACTCCAGTGACTCTGGCGCTTCATCCTCTGGAGCCAGTGGCCATGCACCCAACCCAGTGATCACCTCAGATGGACACGAGGATCCACCAGAGATTCCAGCTCCACTCATCTCAGGACCCTCGGAGCCACAGCACGATTCCAGTGATGTTGTGATTCCCGGGGATTACGGGGACGTTCCGTTCCGTAATGAGCATAACCATTGGTGTAGACGCCTTCCTGATGGACGTGTCATACCGATCCCACCTTTCGGATACTAGATTATGACTACCGGCCGAGCAGAGCCACCTCCAGCTGTTTTTGACGACTTACCATCCGACGACTCATCCTCTGATGACTCCAGTGATGAGGATTCCGACGAGGACCCTGAGGAGGCGCCCGTGCAACCACCCTCTACCCCGCCGAAGAAGCGATATCGTTTCGATGGTACCATTATTCCAGGGGTTAACGGAGGTAGGTTGTCCGTTAACGCACATGGACTGAGGACTAGGGTCACCGCCCGTAAGCGGGTTGTGCCTGTAGTGACCCGAACTTTTTCATGTTTATATATATATTAAATGAAATTGTTATTTACATGATTAAGTGTTTCCAACATGTTAAGCAATCAAACTTTTTAAGACTTGATTAATTGAAATAGGTTTCATATAGACAATTGACCACCCAAGTTGACCGGTGATTCACGAACGTTAAAACTTGTAAAAACTATGCGATGACATATATATGGTTATATATATAGTTAACATGATTTTATTATAAGTAGGTATCTCATTAGGTATTTTAACAATGAATTATATACATAAAAATGAGACTATTAATTTAAGAAACTCGAAAACGATATATATAACGATTATCGTTATAACAACGTCTTACTAGGTACATATGAATCATACTAATATATTGATACACTTGGTTAATTATGTTAAATGATAAGTAAATATATTATTAAGTGTATTAACAATGAAATACATATGTAAAAATAAGACTACTAACTTAATGATTTCGAAACGAGACATATATGTAACGATTATCGTTGTAACGACATTTAACTGTATATACATCATACTAAGATATATTATATATCATAATATCATGATAATATAACAATTTAACATCTCATTTGTTATAATAAACAATGGGTTAACAACATTCAACAAGATCGTTAACTTAAAGGTTTCAAAACAACATTTACATGTAACGACTAACGATGACTTAACGACTCAGTTAAAATGTATATACATGTAGTGTTTTAATATGTATTCATACACTTTTTAAATACTTCAAGACACTTATCAAAATACTTCTACTTAACAAAAATGCTTACAATTACATCCTCGTTCAGTTTCATCAACAATTATACTCGTATGCACCCGTATTCGTACTAGTACAATACACAGCTTTTAGATGTATGTACTATCGGTATATACACTCCAATTATCAGCTCTTAGCAGCCCATCTGAGTTACCTAACACATGAGGGAACCATCATTTGGCAACTAGCATGAAATATCTCATAAAATTACAAAAATATGAGTAATCATTCATGACTTATTTACATGAAAACAAAATTACATATCCTTTATATCTAATCCATACACCAACGACCAAAAACACCTACAAACACTTTCATTCTTCAATTTTCTTCATCTAATTGATCTCTCTCAAGTTCTATCTTCAAGTTCTAAGTGTTCTTCATAAATTCCAAAAGTTCTAGTTTCATAAAATCAAGAATACTTCTAAGCTTGCAAGTTTACTTCCAAGTTTTCTAAATCCATTCCAAGTAATCATCCAAGATCAAGAAACCTTTGTTACTTACAGTAGGTTATCTTTCTAATACAAGGTAATAATCATATTCAAACTTTAATTCAATTTCTATAACTATAACAATCTTATTTCGAGTGGAAATCTTACTTGAAATTGTTTTCGTGTCATGATTCTGCTTCAAGAACTTTCAAGCCATCCAAGGATCCTTTGAAGCTAGATCTATTTTTCTCATTTCCAGTAGGTTTATCCAAGGAACTTGAGGTAGTAATGATATTCATAACATCATTCGATTCATACATATAAAGCTATCTTATTCGAAGGTTTAAACTTGTAATCACTAGAACATACTTTAGTTAATTCTAAACTTGTTCGCAAATAAAAGTTAATCCTTCTAACTTGACTTTTAAAATCAACTAAACACATGTTCTATATCTATATGATATGCTAACTTAATGATTTAAAACCTGGAAACACGAAAAACACCGTAAAACCGGATTTACGCCGTCGTAGTAACACCGCAGGCTGTTTTGGGTTAGTTAATTAAAAACTATGATAAACTTTGATTTAAAAGTTATTATTCTGGGAAAATGATTTTTATTATGAACAGGAAACTATATCCAAAAATTATGGTTAAACTCAAAGTGGAAGTATGTTTTCTAAAATGGTCATCTAGACGTCATTCTTTCGACTGAAATGACTACCTTTACAAAAATGACTTGTAACTTATTTTTCCGACTATAAACCTATACTTTTTCTGTTTAGATTCATAAAATAGAGTTCAATATGAAACCATAGCAATTTGATTCACTCAAAACGGATTTAAAATGAAGAAGTTATGGGTAAAACAAGATTGGATAATTTTTCTCATTTTAGCTACGTGAAAATTGGTAACAAATCTATTCCAACCATAACTTAATCAACTTGTATTGTATATTATGTAATCTTGAGATACCATAGACACGTATACAATGTTTTGACCTATCATGTCGACACATCTATATATATTTCGGAATAACCATAGACACTCTATATGTGAATGTTGGAGTTAGCTATACAGGGTTGAGGTTGATTCCAAAATATATATAGTTTGAGTTATGATCAATACTGAGATACGTATACACTGGGTCGTGGATTGATTCAAGATAATATTTATCGATTTATTTCTGTACATCTAACTGTGGACAACTAGTTGTAGGTTACTAACGAGGACAGCTGACTTAATAAACTTAAAACATCAAAATATATTAAAAGTGTTGTAAATATATTTTGAACATACTTTGATATATATGTATATATTGTTATAGGTTCGTGAATCAACCAGTGGTCAAGTCTTACTTCCCGACGAAGTAAAAATCTGTGAAAGTGAGTTATAGTCCCACTTTTAAAATCTAATATTTTTGGGATGAGAATACATGCAGGTTTTATAAATGATTTACAAAATAGACACAAGTACGTGAAACTACATTCTATGGTTGAATTATCGAAATCGAATATGCCCCTTTTTATTAAGTCTGGTAATCTAAGAATTAGGGAACAGACACCCTAATTGACGCGAATCCTAAAGATAGATCTATTGGGCCTAACAAACCCCATTCAAAGTACCGAATGCTTTAGTACTTCGAAATTTATATCATATCCGAAGGGTGTCCCGGAATGATGGGGATATTCTTATATATGCATCTTGTTAATGTCGGTTACCAGGTGTTCACCATATGAATGATTTTTATCTCTATGTATGGGATGTGTATTGAAATATGAAATCTTGTGGTCTATTGTTACGATTTGATATATATAGGTTAAACCTATAACTCACCAACATTTTTGTTGACGTTTAAAGCATGTTTATTCTCAGGTGAATACTAAGAGCTTCCGCTGTTGCATACTAAAATAAGGACAAGATTTGGAGTCCATGTTTGTATGATATTGTGTAAAAACTGCATTCAAGAAACTGATTTCGATGTAACATATTTGTATTGTAAACCATTATGTAATGGTCGTGTGTAAACAGGATATTTTAGATTTTCATTATTTGATAATCTACGTAAAGCTTTTTATACCTTTATTTATGAAATAAAGGTTATGGGTTGTTTTAAAAATGAATGCAGTCTTTGAAAAACGTCTCATATAGAGGTCAAAACCTCGCAACGAAATCAATTAATATGGAACGTTTTTAATCAATAAGAACGGGACATTTCAGTTGGTATCAGAGCGTTGGTCTTAGAGAACCAGAAAATTTGCATTAGTGTGTCTTATCGAGTTTGTTAGGATGCATTAGTGAGTCTGGACTTTGACCGTGTTTTCTTTAAAAATGATTGCTTAACATTTTTGTTGGAAACTATATATTATTAACATGTATATATTATGTGATATATTAATCTCTTAACATGTTTGATATTGTGTGATAGATGTCTACCTCTAGCACAAATCCCATTGACTCACCTAATAATAATGAAGTGTCGAATATATATTGGACTGATTCACAAGTTCCCGAAGAAGAACCGGAAGAAGAATCAGAACCGGAAGAAGAATCAGAACCGGAAGAGGAGGAACCGGAGGAGGAAATAGAACCGGTGGGGGAAATAATAAAACGATTAAGTAAAAGAAAATCCTCAACCAACTGACCAAGGTTAATTATGGTCAATGGTGTTTCCGCCAAGGAAGCAAAATATTGGGAGGATTACCAATTCTTCGATGAATCGGATTCCGACGAGAATTCCGATGATGTTATAGAAATTACCCCAACTGAATTTAAAAAGGCAAAAGAAAATAATAAGGGAAAGGGCATAAAAATAGAGAAATCTAATTCCAACCCCGATGAACTTTATATGTATCGTCAACCCCCGAAGTCCTTAAGTTGTAACAATGACCCGGGAACCTCTAAACCACCAGGTTTTTCTAAACCGTTGTGGAAAACGACAGCTAGTATTAGGGAAACATCATATATCCCTAGAAACTTGGCAAAACGAACCAAAACCGAAGAAGAAGAAACGAGCGAGTCGGAATAAGATAGTTGTATTCGTGTGGTGTAATATATGTAATATAGTGTGCTTATGCTTTATGATATATGTAAAAATTGCTTGTATTAATAAGTATTTTTTTATGAATCTAACTCTTGTCTATTTTACAGTTTAAAAACACAAAATGGATAGACAACCCAATATTTTAAGAGACCTACCCGGAGACATGATTGATGAAATCTTGTCTAGAGTCGGTCAGAATTCCTCGGCACAACTATTTAAGGCGAGATCAGTTTGTAAGACATTCGAAGAACATTCCAAGAATGTCTTAGTTTATAAGAGACTTTCGTTTGAAAGATGGGGGATATCACATTGGGAAACCCATAAGTTACGATGTGTTTACTTTGACGCATATATTGCGGGGAACCCAAATGCTATTTTACGCAACGGGTTAAGAAATTATTTTGACTCAATGTATCCGAATATAGGACTTCATGATTTAGAAAAAGCGGCTAACATGCAACATAAAGAAGCATGCTATGCTTACGGGTTAGTAATGTTCGCTTCTCACCAAACTGAGAAAAAGAACATCGGGCTACAGCTATTAAACAAAACGTTCCCACAAGTGACGGAGTCGGTAATTGGGGTAAGAAATGAGGTTTTTAGGTTATTACGAGACTGTTGGTCATTACGTAACCCTCGTCCCTTTGACGACGTTACAACACGCTGTCTTATCAACAGCCATAATGGTTATGTTCCACAAGACCAAGGATGGGAAGTAGTCCTAGTAAAACCAGAATGCATGACTTGTTTCTGGACGTATGAATTACGTGTCTTTATTGCCTTTGCTGAACGACTTGTGTACTAGCTAGAATTATCTTCACAACTATCTTGTATCAAAGCTATTGTGTGCTATATTTCATGCTTTATGTAAAATAAGCGGTATTGTAAGTTTGTAAAATATTGTATAAAAGTTTGAACGCGAAATATTATTATAATCAGTTTTTCATATAGAATTGTAGTAGTTGAATTGTATATTAGCTACTAAGTATGAACTTAACGGGTAGGTACTACCCGAATTTAAACTTATAAAACGCTAATATGAAGAAAAAGCTTTTATAAATGAGTTCATATTATGCTACGAAATACTATTAACTACTCTTAATATTATGTATGATTAACTTGTTCCATTTGACTATTTTGAAGGAAATGGCACCGACTACTCGACACACCGTGAATATGAATGAAGAGGAATTCCGTACTTTTCTAGCTTCAAACATAGCCGCAGTACAGGCTGCGCTACATACCAACAATAACCTTGGATCTAGCAGTACAGGAAATCGTGTAGGATGCACCTACAAAGAATTCACTGCTTGCAAACCTTTGGAATTTGATGGAACCGAAGGACCGATCGGATTGAAACGGTGGACCGAGAAGGTCGAATCAGTGTTTGCCATAAGTAAGTGTACTGAAGAGGATAAAGTGAAGTACGCTACGCATACCTTCACAGGTTCTGCGTTAACATGGTGGAATACCTATCTAGAGCAAGTGGGACAAGATGATGCGTACGCACTACCGTGGTCAGCATTCAAGCACTTGATGAACGAGAAGTACCGTCCCAGAACCGAGGTCAATAAGCTCAAGACAGAACTTAGAGGGTTACGAACCTAAGGATTTGATATTACCACGTACGAAAGAAGATTCACAGAATTATGCCTATTGTGTCCGGGAGCGTTCGAAGATGAGGAAGAGAAGATCGACGCGTTTGTGAAAGGATTACCGGAAAGAATCCAAGAAGATATAAGTTCACACGAGCCCGCCTCCATACAACAGGCATGTAGAATGGCTCACAAACTAGTGTACCAGATTGAAGAAAGAATTAAAGAACAGACTGCTGAAGAGGCCAACGTGAAGCAAGTCAAAAGAAAGTGGGAGGAAAACGGTGATAAGAATCACCAATACAACAACAACAGCAATTACAACAATAATTGCAACAATTATCCCAACAATCGCAACATCAATCGCAACTACAACAAACGGCCCAACAACAACAACAACAACAACAACAACAACAACAACAACAGCAACTACAACAATCATCCCAACAACAATAACAACTGCAACAACAACAACAATCAGAAGCAGCTATGCCAAAGGTGTGAAAAGTATCACTCGGGGTTCTGCACCAAATTTTGCAACAAGTGTAAAAGAAATGGTCATAGCGTGGCGAAGTGTGAGGTCTACGGACCAGGGGTTAACAGAACGAAAGGAACAAATGGTGTCGGAACGAGTAATGGCGGAGCAAGTAGTGTCGGAGCAAGTTATGCTAATGTAGTTTATTATAAATGTGGAAAACCGGGCCACATTATTAGAAATTGCCCGAACCAGGAGAACACGGGACAAGGCCGCGGAAGAGTTTTCAATATTAATGCGGCAGAGGCACAGGAAGACCCGGAGCTTGTTACGGGTACGTTTCTTATTGACAATAAATCTGCTTACGTTTTATTTGATTCGGGTGCGGATAGAAGCTATATGAGTAGAGATTTTTGTGCTAAATTAAGTTGTCAACGCCGTTGGATAGTAAATTTTTACTCGAATTAGCAAATGGTAAATTAATTTCAGCAGATAATATATGTCGGAATCGAGAAATTAAACTGGTTAGCGAAACATTTAAGATTGACTTGATACCAGTAGAGTTAGGGAGTTTTGATGTGATAATCGGTATGGACTGGTTGCAAGAAGTGAAAGCAGAGATCGTTTGTTACAAAAATGCAATTCGCATTATACGAGAAAAAGGAAAACCCTTAATGGTGTACGGAGAAAAGGGCAACACGAAGCTACATCTTATTAGTAATTTGAAGGCACAAAAACTAATAAGAAAAGGTTGCTATGCTGTTCTAGCACACGTCGAGAAAGTACAAACTGAAGAAAAGAGCATCGATGATGTTCCCGTCGCAAAAGAATTTCCCGATGTATTTCCGAAAGAATTACCGGGATTACCCCCACATCGATCCGTTGAATTTCAAATAGATCTTGTACCAGGAGCTGCACCAATAGCTCGTACTCCTTACAGACTCGCACCCAGCGAGATGAAAGAACTGCAAAGCCAATTACAAGAACTTTTAGAGCGTGGTTTCATTCGACAAAGTACATCACCGTGGGGAGCTCCTGTTTTGTTTGTCAAGAAGAAAGATGGTACATTCAGGTTGTGTATCGACTACCGAGAGTTGAACAAACTTACCATCAAGAACCGCTACCCACTACCGAGAATCGACGACTTATTTGATCAACTACAAGGCTCGTCTGTTTATTCAAAGATTGACTTACGTTCCGGGTATCATCAAATGCGGGTGAAAGAAGATGATATTCCAAAGACTGCTTTCAGAACACGTTACGGTCATTACGAGTTTATGGTCATGCCGTTTGGTTTAACTAATGCACCAGCTGTGTTCATGGACCTTATGAACCGAGTGTGTGAACCATACCTTGATAAGTTTGTCATTGTTTTCATTGATGACATACTTATTTACTCAAAGAATGACCAAGAACACGGTGAACATTTGAGAAAGGTGTTAGAAGTATTGAGGAAGGAAGAATTGTACGCTAAATTTTCAAAGTGTGCATTTTGGTTGGAAGAAGTTCAATTCCTCGGTCACATAGTGAACAAAAAAGGTATTAAGGTAGATCCGGCAAAGATAGAAACTGTTGAAAAGTGGGAAACCCCGAAAACTCCGAAACACATACGCCAGTTTTTAGGACTAGCTGGTTACTACAGAAGGTTCATCCAAGACTTTTCCAGAATAGCAAAACCCTTGACTGCATTAACGCATAAAGGGAAGAAATTTGAATGGAAGGATGAACAAGAGAAAGCGTTTCAGTTATTGAAGAAAAAGCTAACTACGGCACCTATATTGTCATTGCCGGAAGGGAATGATGATTTTGTGATTTATTGTGATGCATCAAAGCAAGGTCTCGGTTGTGTATTAATGCAACGAATGAAGGTGATTGCTTATGCGTCTAGACAATTAAAGATTCACGAGCAAAATTATACGACGCATGATTTGGAATTAGGCGCGGTTGTTTTTGCATTAAAGACTTGGAGGCACTACTTATATGGGGTCAAAAGTATTATATATACTGACCACAAAAGTCTTCAACACATATTTAATCAGAAACAACTGAATATGAGACAGCGTAGGTGGATTGAATTGTTGAATGATTACGACTTTGAGATTCGTTACCACCCGGGGAAGGCAAATGTGGTAGCCGACTCCTTGAGCAGGAAGGACAGAGAACCCATTCGAGTAAAATCTATGAATATAATGATTCACAGTAACCTTACTACTCAAATAAAGGAGGCACAACAAGGAGTTTTAAAAGAGGGAAATTTAATGGATGAAATACCCAAAGGATCGGAGAAGCATCTTAATATTCGGGAAGACGGAACCCGGTATAGGGCTGAAAGGATTTGGGTACCAAAATTTAGAGATATGAGAGAAATGGTACTTAGAGAAGCTCATAAAACCAGATACTCAATCATCCTGGAACGGGGAAGATGTACAAGGATCTCAAGAAACATTTTTGGTGGCCGGGTATGAAAGCCGATGTTGCTAAATACGTAGGAGAATGTTTGACGTGTTCTAAGGTCAAAGCTGAGCATCAGAAACTATCAGGTCTACTTCAACAACCCGAAATCCCGGAATGGAAATGGGAAAACATTACCATGGATTTCATCACTAAATTGCCAAGGACTGCAAGTGGTTTTGATACTATTTGAGTAATAGTTGATCGTCTCACCAAATCAGCACACTTCCTGCCAATAAGAGAAGATGACAAGATGGAGAAGTTAGCACGACTGTATTTGAAGGAAGTCGTCTCCAGACATGGAATACTAATCTCTATTATCTCTGATAGGGATGGCAGATTTATTTCAAGATTCTGGCAGACATTACAGCAAGCATTGGGAACTCGTCTAGACATGAGTACTGCCTATCATCCACAAACTGATGGGCAGAGCAAAAGGACGATACAAATGCTTGAAAACATGCTACGAGCTTGTGTTATTGATTTCGAAAATAGTTGGGATCGACATCTACCGTTAGCAGAATTTTCCTACAACAACAGCTACCATTTAAGCATTGAGATGGCGCCGTTTGAATCACTTTATGGTAGAAAGTGCAGGTCTCCGATTTGTTGGAGTGAAGTGGGGGATAGACAGATTACGGGTCCGGAGATAATACAATAAACTACCGAGAAGATCATCCAAGTTCAACAACGGTTGAAAACCGCCCAAAGTCGACAAAAGAGCTACGCTGAAATTAAAAGAAAAGATATAGAATTTGAAATTGGAGAGATGGTCATGCTTAAAGTTGCACCTTGGAAAGGCGTTGTTCGATTTGGTAAACGAGGGAAATTAAATCCAAGGTATATTGGACCATTCAAGATTATTGATCGTGTCGGACCAGTAGCTTACCGACTTGAGTTACCTCAATAACTCGCGGCTGTACATAACACTTTCCACGTCTCGAATTTGAAGAAATGTTTTGCTAAAGAAGATCTCACTATTCCGTTAGATGAAATCCAAATCAACGAAAAACTTCAATTTATCGAAGAACCCGTCGAAATAATGGATCGTGAGGTTAAAAGACTTAAGCAAAATAAGATACCAATTGTTAAGGTTCGATGGAATGCTCGTAGAGGACCCGAGTTCACCTGGGAACGAGAAGATCAGATGAAGAAGAAATACCCGCATTTATTTCCAGAAGATACGTCAACACCTCCAACTGCTTAAAATTTCGGGACGAAATTTATTTAACGGGTAGGTACTGTAGTGACCCGAACTTTTCCATGTTTATATATATATTAAATGAAATTGTTATTTACATGATTAAGTGTTTCCAACATGTTAAGCAATCAAACTTGTTAAGACTTGATTAATTGAAATAGGTTTCATATAGACAATTAACCACCCAAGTTGACCGGTGATTCACGAACGTTAAAACTTGTAAAAACTATACGATGAAATATATATGGTTATATATATAGTTAACATGATTTTATTATAAGTATGTATCTCATTAGGTATTTTAACAATGAGTTATATACATAAAAATGAGACTATTAATTTAAGAAACTCGAAAACGATATATATAACGATTATCGTTATAACAACGTCTTACTAGGTACATATGAATCATATTAATATATTGATACACTTGGTTAATTATGTTAAATGATAAGTAAATATATTATTAAGTGTATTAACAATGAAATACATATGTAAAAATAAGACTACTAACTTAATGATTTCGAAACGAGACATATATGTAACGATTATCGTTGTAACGACATTTAACTGTATATACATCATACTAAGATATATTATATATCATAATATCATAATAATATAAAAATTTAACATCTCATTTGTTATAATAAACAATGGGTTAACAACATTCAACAAGATCGTTAACTTAAAGGTTTCAAAACAACATTTACATGTAACGACTAACGATGACTTAACGACTCAGTTAAAATGTATATACATGTAGTGTTTTAATATGTATTCATACACTTTTGAAAGACTTCAAGACACTTATCAAAATACTTCTACTTAACAAAAATGCTTACAATTACATCCTCGTTCAGTTTCATCAACAATTATACTCGTATGCACCCGTATTCGTACTAGTACAATACACAGCTTTTAGATGTATGTACTATCGGTATATACACTCCAATGATCAGCTCTTAGCAGCCCATCTGAGTCACCTAACACATGTGGGAACCATCATTTAGAAACTAGCATGAAATATCTCATAAAATTACAAAAATATGAGTAATCATTCATGACTTATTTACATGAAAACAAAATTACATATTCTTTATATCTAATCCATACACCAACGACCAAAAACACCTACAAACACTTTCATTCTTCAATTTTCTTCATCTAATTGATCTCTCTCAAGTTCTATCTTCAAGTTCTAAGTGTTCTTCATAAATTCCAAAAGTTCTAGTTTCATAAAATCAAGAATACTTCCAAGATTGCAAGTTTACTTCCAAGTTTTCTAAATCCATTCCAAGTAATCATCCAAGATCAAGAAACCTTTGTTACTTATAGTAGGTTATCTTTCTAATACAAGGTAATAATCATATTCAAACTTTAATTCAATTTCTATAACTATAACAATCTTATTTCGAGTGGAAATCTTACTTGAAATTATTTTCGTGTCATGATTCCGCTTCAAGAACTTTCAAGCCATCCAAGGATCCTTTGAAGCTAGATCTATTTTTCTCATTTCCAGTAGGTTTATCCAAGGAACTTGAGGTAGTAATGATGTTCATAACATCATTCGATTCATACATATAAAGCTATCTTATTCGAAGGTTTAAACTTGTAATCACTAGAACATAGTTTAGTTAATTCTAAACTTGTTCGCAAATAAAAGTTAATCCTTCTAACTTGACTTTTAAAATCAACTAAACACATGTTCTATATCTATATGATATTCTAACTTAATGATTTAAAACCTGGAAACACGAAAAACACCGTAAAACCGGATTTACGCCGTCGTAGTAACACCGCGGGCTGTTTTGGGTTAGTTAATTAAAAACTATGATAAACTTTGATTTAAAATTTATTATTCTGGGAAAATGATTTTTATTATGAACATGAAACTATATCCAAAAATTATGGTTAAACTCAAAGTGGAAGTATGTTTTCTAAAATGGTCATCTAGACGTCGTTCTTTCGACTGAAATGACTACCTTTACAAAAACGACTTGTAACTTATTTTTCCGACTATAAACCTATACTTTTTCTGTTTAGATTCATAAAATAGAGTTCAATATGAAACCATAGCAATTTGATTCACTCAAAATGGATTTAAAATGAAGAAGTTATGGGTAAAACAAGATTGGATAATTTTTCTCATTTTAGCTACGTGAAAATTGGTAACAAATCTATTCCAACCATAACTTAATCAACTTGTATTGTATATTATGTAATCTTGAGATACCATAGACACGTATACAATGTTTCGACCTATCATGTCGACACATCTATATATATTTCGGAACAACCATAGACACTCTATATGTGAATGTTGGAGTTAGCTATACAGGGTTGAGGTTGATTCCAAAATATATATAGTTTGAGTTGTGATCAATACTGAGATACGTATACACTGGGTCGTGGATTGATTCAAGACAATATTTATCGATTTATTTCTGTGCATCTAACTGTGGACAACTAGTTGTAGGTTACTAACGAGGACAGCTGACTTAATAAACTTAAAACATCAAAATATATTAAAAGTGTTGTAAATATATTTTGAACATACTTTGATATATATGTATATATTGTTATAGGTTCGTGAATCAACCAGTGGTCAAGTCTTACTTCTCGACGAAGTAAAAATCTATGAAAGTGAGTTATAGTCCCACTTTTAAAATCTAATATTTTTGGGATGAGAATACATGCAGGTTTTATAAATGATTTACAAAATAGACACAAGTACGTGAAACTACATTCTATGGTTGAATTATCGACATCGAATATGCCCCTTTTTATTAAGTCTGGTAATCTAAGAATTAGGGAACAGACACCCTAATTGACGCGAATCCTAAAGATAGATCTATTGGGCCTAACAAACCCCATCCAAAGTACCGGATGCTTTAGTACTTCGAAATTTATATCATATCCGAAGGGTGTCCCGGAATGATGGGGATATTCTTATATATGCATCTTGTTAATGTCGGTTACCAGGTGTTCACCATATGAATGATTTTTATCTCTCTGTATGGGATGTGTATTGAAATATGAAATCTTGTGGTCTATTGTTACGATTTGATATATATAGGTTAAACCTATAACTCACCAACATTTTTGTTGACGTTTAAAGCATGTTTATTCTCAGGTGAATACTAAGAGCTTCCGCTGTTGCATACTAAAATAAGGACAAGATTTGGAGTCCATGTTTGTATAATATTGTGTAAAAACTGCATTCAAGAAACTGATTTCGATGTAACATATTTGTATTGTAAACCATTATGTAATGGTCGTGTGTAAACAGGATATTTTAGATTATCATTATTTGATAATCTACGTAAAGCTTTTTATACCTTTATTTATGAAATAAAGGTTATGGTTTGTTTTAAAAATGAATGCAGTCTTTGAAAAATGTCTCATATAGAGGTCAAAACCTCGCAACGAAATCAATTAATATGGAACATTTTTAATCAATAAGAACGGGACATTTCAGTGCCGTATCCTGCCGATCCATTAGTGCGTAAGGCTTACCATTGTGCACCATCTACTTCTGGCGTTGGACCATCTGCACCACCTGCACCACCTGTACCTACTGCACCGCCTGCCCCACCATCTCCCTTCGTCGAGGAACTGACGAGGGAAGTGGAGATCCTCCGTGCTCGGGTAACTGAGCTCGAGGACCAGATGTCCCACGTAATGGACATCCTTTACCCACCGTCACCATAGGGCATTGTAGTAGATTTCATTATGTAATCTCGTTTGTAGTTTTATGTTTTACTTATGTATTGTACGAACTTATGCGGATGTATGCAAATTATTATTAATGAATGGAACTTAGTGTTGTTTACTTTTTGTACGGTGTTCTAATTACGTTACTGTATGATGATTCTGTGGTATCTGTATCTAGTTGCATTACTTAGTTAACATGTGTTGCGTTGATTCCATGTTGGTTGCCATATACTATATTATTATTTATTAAATGCTGGATTTTGACTTAAGTCAAAAATTTTGTTTGGAAGAGCAATGGCAAATGGAAGAGCAGCGCCCACAGCAACACAAATTGAGGAAATGATTGCTGAAAGAGTAGCCGCAGCTATTGCGGAAATCAACCCACAAGCTCCACCAGTTAACCAGCCCATTCGTAACGGGTATACATATAAGGAGTTTCAAAGCTGCAAGCCCCACAACTTTAGTGGTACTGAGGGGCCAGTTGGATTGACTAGGTGGTTTTAGAAACTAGAAGCTGTGTTCCGTGTAAGCAACTGCTCAGAGACGAACAAAACCAAGTATGCCTCCTGTACGCTGTCGGACGGCGCCCTAACCTGGTGGAGCACACTTGCTCAGGCCAAAGGTATTGACGAGGTTATGCTACTCCTTGGGAAGAATTTAAGGGAGCCATGATCGAAGAGTACTGCCCCAGAACAGAGATACAGAAAATGGAGGCTGAGTTCTGGGAGTTGAAGGTTGTGGGAAACGATCTTGATGGTTACAACCGTAGGTATCTGGAATTAGCGTTGATGTATCCCTCGATGGTTACCCCGAAGTTTAAGAGAATGGAACGATACTTGTGGGGACTTCCCAAGTCTATTCAGGGAAATGTCACCTCTTCTAAGCCACCCAACATCCCAGAAGCTATGCGCATGGTGCACACCCTGATGAACCAGATCACCCGCAAGGAACCTGAGAAAGCGAAATCAGAATCGGGGACTAGTCATGAGAAGCGTAAGTGGGATGGAAACAAGGGAAAGGTCTTTGATCAAAACCCAGCTAAGAGGCATGAGGGTTTCAAGGGAAACAACGACTGGAGGAACCCCAACCCAACCCCTAGCTCGAACCCCAACTACAAGGGTACTCTACCGCAGTGCAAGAGGTGCTACAAGTACCATACTGGGTACTGTAATGTTGTCTGTGAAAAGTGTAAAAGGACCGGGCATATTGGTAAGGACTGCAAGATTCACACCCCATCGGTGAAGACAAACCCTACTGGGCCAAGGCAGTGCTATGAGTGCTGACAACCGGGCCACTTCAGGAATGAATGTCCCAACAAGAGAAAGGATGGTGGGCCAGCACGTAGAAGAGCTTTCAATGTAAACGCAAGGGATGCCCATGAGAACCCTGACTTGGTTACAGGTATATTCACTATCAACAATCTATTAGCTTCTGTCCTATTTGATACTGGTGCCGATAGGAGCTATGTTTGTAGACATTTTTGCTCTAAGGTAGATTGGTCGTTAGTGCCTTTAAAGGAGAGTATGCTAGTTGAGGTAGCCAATGGGAAACTTGAGAAGGTCGACCAAATTGGCCGAGGAGCTATTATCAACATAGCTGGTGTGGATTTCACAATTGACTTGA
This sequence comes from Rutidosis leptorrhynchoides, assembly GCF_046630445.1. Classification (NCBI taxonomy): domain Eukaryota; kingdom Viridiplantae; phylum Streptophyta; class Magnoliopsida; order Asterales; family Asteraceae; genus Rutidosis; species Rutidosis leptorrhynchoides. Next base: position 66,493,305 of record NC_092342.1, read on the forward strand.
TACTCATCCAATTGGGAAGCTTTGACGTGATTGTCGGCATGGACTGGTTGACCAAAGTGAGGGCCGACATTATATGTGGAGATAAAGCTCTTCGTATACCACAAGGAGATGGTGAGCCACTGGTCATATACGGAGAGAGATGTAACTCGGAGCTGAACCTCATTAGTTGTATGAAAGCGCAAAAGATCATGAAAAAAGGACGTCTTGCTGTTTTAGCACACGTGAAGGCTTTAGAGACAGAAGAGAAGAGCGTGAATGATGTGCGAATCGTGAATGAATTCCCCGACGTCTTTCCGGAAGAACTTCCTGGATTACCGCCATCGAGAGCCGTGGGGTTCCAGATCGATCTAGTGCCAGGAGCTGCACCCGTAGCTCGCGCACCTTATCGACTAGCACCTTCCGAACTGTAAGAGTTGCAGAGTCAACTGCAGGAATTGCTCGACCGAGGGATTATACAACCCAACTCGTCACCTTGGGGCGCACCTGTTTTATTCGTGAAGAAGAAGGACGGATCCTTCCACATGTGTATCGACTACCGCGAACTCAACAAATTAACGATCAAGAACTGATATCCTCTTCCCCGAATTGACGATCTTTTTGATCAGCTGTAAGGATTAAGCATTTACTCAAGATCAATTTGTGATCCGGTTATCACCAGTTGAGGGTGAAGGAGAGTGATGTGAAGAAGACTGCGTTCAGAACCCGCTATGGTCATTATGAGTTTCTCGTGATGCCGTTCGGTTTAACCAACGCACCTGCTGTATTCATGGACCTCATGAATCCTGTATGCAAGCCATACCTGAATAAGTTAGTTATCGTCTTCATAAATGATATCCTCATCTACTCTAAGAGTGAAGAAGAACATGAGCAACATCTTCGACTAGTGCTTGAAATCTTAAGACAAGAGCAACTTTATGCCAAATTCTCCAAGTGTGAATTTTGGTTGAAGGAAGTCCAATTTTTGGGTCATATTGTGAGTGATCAAGGTATCAAAGTTGATCCTGCAAAGATCGAGGCTATCAGTAAGTGGGAGACACCCACTACTCCAACTCACATCTGCCAATTTTTAGGCCTTGCCGGTTACTACCGAAGATTTATTGAAGGTTTTTCGTTGATTGCGCGTCCTTTGACCGCACTGACTCATAAAGGGAAGAAGTTCGTTTGGGAGAACGAACACGAATCAGCATTTCAAAACTTGAAACAGAAGTTAACCACCGCACCTATCTTATCTCTTCCTGAAGGCAGTGACGACTTCGTTGTGTACTGCGATGCTTCGAAAAATGGTTTTGGTTGTGTATTGATGCAAAGAACGAAGGTCAATGCTTATACTTCTCATCAACTAAAGATACACGAGCAAAACTACACTACCCATGATCTCGAACTTGGAGCCGTTGTCTTCGCTTTAAAGTTGTGGAGACACTATCTTTATGAGATAAAGAGTACCATACTCACCAATCACAAAAGCTTCCAGCACATCTTTGAACAGAAGCAGCTGAATATGAGACAACGTTGATGGATCGAGACGCTGAACGACTATGATTGTGAACTCTGTTACCATCCTGGCAAAGCCAATGTTGTAGCCGACGCTCTGAGTCGAAAGGAGAGAACGGTACCTCTTCGTGTTCGGGCTCTGAACATCATCATTCATTCAAATCTCAATAGCCAGATCCGAGTAGCCCAAGATGAGGCTCTCAAAGAGGAAAATATTTCTCAAGAACACTTGAACATTCTCGTTTCACGATTCGAGGTTAAGGAGACTGGACTCCGATGCTTTGCCGGAAGGATTTGGGTACCTAGTTATGGAGATCTACGGAGCCTTATACTAGATGAAGCCCACAAGTTAAGATATTCGATTCATCCAGGAGGTGGTAAAATGTACCACGATCTCAAGGAACAGTATTGGTGGCCTAATCTTAAGAAGGATGTTGCAACTTATGTTGGGAGGTGTTTGACTTGTTCGAAGGTTAAGGCTGAACATCAGAGGCCATCTGGATTACTTCAACAACCGGAAATCCCACAATGGAAATGGAAAGCAATTACGATGGACTTCATCACAAAGCTACTGAAGACGGTAGGCGGTTATGATACCATCTGGGTTATCGTTGACCGACTTACTAAATCTGCACACTTCTTAGCCATGAAGGAAACATATACAATGGAGAGACTCACTCAACTATACATCAAAGAGGTTGTATCCCGTCATGGTGTGCCCTTATCGATTATCTCAGATCGCGATACCCGTTTTGCTTCAAGGTTTTGGCGTTCTTTGCAAGAAGCCTTGGGAACTCGTCTCGACATGAGCACTACATATCATTCGCAGACCGATGGTCAGAGCGAATGAACGATTCAGACTTTAGAGGACATGTTGCGTGACTGTGTTATTGTCTTCAGAAAGTTTTGGGAAAGGCATTTGCCGTTAGCCGAATTCTCTTACAACAACAGTTATCACTCGAGTATTAATGCCGCACCTTTTGAAGCGTTGTATAGCCGCAAGTGCCATTCTCCTATTTGTTGGGCTGATTTAGGCGAAGTGCAAATCACCGGACCCGAGATAGTCCATGAAACGACAGAGAAGATTTCCCAGATTCAAGCAAGACTTAAGACGGCCCGTGATCGCCAAAAGAGTTATACTGATCTTAAACGTAAAGACTTCGAATTCAACGTGGGTGACCGTGTGATGTTGAAAGTCGCACCTTGGAAAGGTGTGATCAGATTTGGAAAGCGCGGAAAGTTAAACCCGCGATACATTGGCCCTTTCGAAATTTTGGAACGTGTTGGACCCGTAGCTTACCGTCTGGATCTTCCAACTCAATTGAGCGCAGTTCATCCTACCTTCCACGTATCAAATTTGAAGAAGTGTCTTGCTCCATCGAAACTTATCATACCCCTGGAGGAACTTACAATTGATGACAAACTCCACTTCGTAGAAGAGCCTGTCGAAATTATGGACCGTGAGGTCAAAATTTTGAAACACAATAGAATCCCGATCGTCCGAGTCCGATGGAATGCCAATCGAGGACCTGAGTTTACCTGGGAAGAGAAGATCAAATGAGGCAGAAGTATCCGCACCTTTTCCCGACTCCAACACCTGCCTGAGCTTAAATTTAGGGACGAAATTTCCATTAACAGGTGGGTAATGCAACGACCCGACTTTTTCGACTTGCTTTTATGCCTTGTATTTTAGCGAAACTGCGTATTTGTGCGTACTGTGCTACTTTATACTCTGAAACCTTTATATACATGGTTTACTTTCATTTATATATTAAAACGTGCCTTAGTGTACGTAGGATACTTAACTTGTTCACCGGAAGCTTTTATGACCGTTAGTGTCACTTGACGTTTCGAATAAATCGCGAACAGCGCACACGTTTAACTTTTGTCGTAATTGGAATATTATGACTACGAAATTTTAATTATTATTTTATAAAAATAATTACTTGAGTTTTTGATGCTTAATTATGCGTAGTAATTTAATTATGCTTACTAGTTAGTCTTGTTGGACTCTCTACCTTGTTGGACCTTAGCCCACCCTACTCTAGCTAGTAGCCCATTTATTTAGCCCACATATTAATTACTAGTAACCCATTAATATATAAGAAAAATGCCCATTTATTAGAGGGAACATGCTAGCATTTATGTCAAGTATTATCCTTAATGTTGCATGAAATCCTAACATAAGCACCAACTTTAGACAACCATTAACCAAAAAGCAAACTTTTGTCCCCCTTGTCCCCCCCTCCAAATTTCGGCCAACTCACCACCACCCTCACCCCTCATTTCCTATAAATACTACCCTTATTCCATCCATTTTACACTTGCTCTCATTTGCATTTCACACACACTTACTCTCTAATTCTTTCTCTAGTCTTTCTCTCTCTAAAAAGTGTAAGTAATTGATTTTTCTTCTTCTTCCCTTACCTTTCACGAATTCATCATCATCATTTAAAGATCTTGCTTTTTAGCTTTGATCTTGATTACATCTTGTAGACTCAAACTTGGATTTGAAATCCTTCAAGAACATGGAAGATTCAAGCTTTCTAGCTTTGAATCTTCACCTACTTTGTAGATCTAAATCTTTTTACTTTAATCTTGTTATTTTGTTATAAAGATTCAAACTTGTGTTTGTAATCTTCATGTATCTTAAAGATCCAAGCTTTATGCTTCAAGATCTTCAAGAACAACCAAGATACAAACTTTCTAGCTTGAATCTTCATATCTTTTGTTGGATCTAAGTTTTCTAACTTATGGTCTCATTATTTTGTTGTAAAGATCAAAACTTGTGTTTATGGTCTTCATGTAACTTAAAGATCTAAGCTTTATGCTTCAAGGTCTTCAAGAACACTAAAGGTTCAAGCTTTCTAGCTTTGTGACCTTATAACTTGTGTGAAAAGGATCCAAGCTCTCTAGCTTAGGGTTCCATCACCTCATTTGACTTAGATTATGTTCATACTTGCTTGATTGAAGTGAAGTTTGTAGCTTTAGTTGTAAATGGAACTTGTAATTGTGTTAAGACTAAGGATATGATGTAACTTTGGTTCATCATCCATCTAAGACTCTTAATTGAGTTGTGTTCTTACTTGGTCTTGACTTATTGTGTGTTGATGGTGGAATCTTGGTCAAGGTGATGCTAACCCATCAACGAGTTGTACACTTGAAGCTACAAGCATCAAGGATGAGAACCGTGATGAGCATCAAGCACCAAGAACCCCACCGGATCACTTGTTTACTGTTTTTTGGGATCTGATCAGTAACCTGGGCTAATGTAAAGTTGATTTTCAGTTAGTTCGGTTCGATTAGATGATTTTCCGTTTAGGCCTCGTCTTAATCCGAGTTACGGTTTAGGATTTATGGCCCTCCGAAAGTCACTACGCCCTTGTAATGTTGTGCTGAAATTTCTGACCTACTCGCACTTAAACCGTCACCACGGTCAAACGAAGATGAGTTAGATTCTTAAAATTGGTCAGCGGTTAGAGGACTCACATACAGAGCCATAGCCACTGACTACGCGTCTTTTCGATTTACGTAGAGGTCGTAGCAGCTGATCCAAGTCAGCCTATTGTTTTGACCTCTATACTTGATTAACTTACTTAGCTTTTATGATGATGAATGATGATGATGATGACACTTAAACTTATTTTATGCACTAATAGAACTTATAAAGACAACCTACTGACCTAGTAACCTTTGATTTAGGTTGACGACCTTTCGAACCGACTTACTACTTGCACACTTTTGTATCGACTTGTATTGCTTATTCACTCTGAGTTATAGCTTTCCTTTTTACTTCACTATTTTTGGGACTGAGAATACATGCGCTTTTTATGTTTTACTTATTTGACACGAGTAATTAAACTTTACATATGTGTGGGTTATATAACGGCATAAACTTTCCCCTTAGCACGGTAACGTTTAACTATTAGTTTTTGAACCGGTAGACGCGAATCTTAGATATGGATCCATAGGGTTTGACATCTCCACTCGGGCTAGTCGCGCTAGCATTTAACGGGTGTTTAATACTTCGAGCACATACGCACTCGCCAGGTGTACTTTTAGGGGGTGATATTTATATTTACGTTAAGTCTAGTTACCATGTGCCCACGGTTATACATATACTTTTCATACTGTTTTGAAACATTGAAATCTCGTGGTCAATCTTATATTACTGTTACAATTTAAACTATAGCTCACCAACATTATTGTTGACGTTTTTAAGCATGTTTTCTCAGGTGCTTAGAGGTTTGTTGCTTCCGCTGTTTAGATTTGCTGTCTTACTGTTAGACTTGCTGTCATGCTGTTTAGACTTGCTGTTAAGGACCTGCTGTGTTAGATATCCGCTGCATAACTTAGAGATGTCTCAATTATGGAACTTTTCTTTTGCATTCGTAATATATGTTATTTTCAAAAATAATGACTTTGTAACGGCCTTTATGTCACGTTATCTTTTGTAAACGCTATGTCTTTTTTTGAATGCAAACTGGTTTTCAAACAGCATATAGTATTTGACCGTGTAAAGATCCTGTTGTTGACAAATCGTACACGATGGTTTTGTACGGGGCGTCACAATACAAGTATAAAATCACGCTAGAACGGTCGCATAAATATTTGGTTAAGTTTGAGTAAAAGTCAACTTTGGTCAAGTCAAAGTCAACGAAAAAGGCAACACATTCGGGTCGAGTCTCGGACAATTTTTCTGAGTTTTATAATCATATATGAGCATGTGAGAACAAGTTACATGTTAATCGGAGGTGCATAGCATAATTAGAATTAAATGGTAATTGACCAAGCAAAGAAGAATCTGATAGTTCATTTGGACGGCGTCCAGATTGGCTGGACGGCATCCAGATGTGAAGGGCTGGACGGCGTCCCAAATTTTTGGATGGCGTCCCAAATGGTATACAGACCTGCTTGCTGAAATCACACAAGTGCACGAACCAAACTTCAAACAATCACAATTTATGATCCGTAAATAATCAAAACATGTATCTTATATCATCGGAAAGGTATTTTGACGAGGAAAGCAACTAAAAACATTTCATCAATCAATTCAACATTTATAACAACCAAATCCGCATTAAATGTTCATCATTAATTATATTCAAGTTCATAAATGCACATTGATGATTCGGGAATTGAATGTATACATATAATACGCCGTTTCGTAGGTAATTATGCATACAATTCAACTAAACACTTACCAACAACATTTCATAGCATTCAATGCATCAAAAGTTCATAATTGAACCTATCAAACCCTAACTAAAATCACAAAATCACAAAATCATTAATCATGTTAGTGAAGTTTTCTTAATCAACCTACACATTAAAATGAAGCTAGTGATGCTAGTAACACATTTAATACTTGAACTTTAACATAACAACAACCTTTAATCATCCAAAACTCAAGATTAAACACACACTTTTCAAGTCCATGTTAGTTACACTAAAACAACAAGATCGAGCATACAAATCATATATTCATGTTAGACTCGAGCCATAGACACTAACTAACACTTTTATAAGTCAAAAACATCAAGAACATAAAATCTAGTGTTTTTATAAAGTTACCCAAATGATATGAAGTTGGTATGGATTCGAAGAGGAAGATGCAAGGATTCCGAATATGTAATTTGTTTGAGTTGATGCTTGCTAGATAAAAAATGGATGATGATTCTTTGAATTGGTGTTTGAGAGAATAAAGTGGAAGTAGTGGAAAAGTGAAGGATGAAATGAATGGAGGAGATGATGTTGACCCTTTGACCTAGTCACCTTTTTTCCCACTTGACAACATTAGTCCCTCGACTTTGAAAACGGTTGCGTGAATTACCTAAACAAAATATTTTAAAACGCGTATTAACGGAAGATGTTATAATTATATAACGGACTTTAAAATAGATAGACGGAAAGTAAACGGAAAAAGACGGGATGTTACAATCACCTACATTAAATGTCACCAGACGTCTACGCGGATCAGCATATATCTTTTGTCGGTCTCTAGCTGCTTTTAACTTCTCACGTGCAATTACAACATTTTCTGCGGTTATCTAAACAATTTCGGGACCTACAAATTTTTTCTCACCTGCTTCTAACCAACACGTAGGAGTTCTGCACTTACGACCATACAACATTTCATACGGTGGCATTCCGATACTTGAATGATACAAATTGTTGTAAGCAAACTCTATCAATGGAAGATGCGAATCCCAAGAACCATTATATTCTAAGACACACGCTCTCAACATATCTTCTAGTGTCTGAATCGTTCGTTCACTTTGACCGTTTGTCTGTAGATGATAAGTTGTACTTAGATTCACACGTGTACCCAAATTCTGTTGTAAACAGTTCTAAAAGTTTGATACAAACCTAGTATCCCTGTCGGAAACTATTGACAATGGTACACCATGTAGACTAACGATCTCTTTCAAGTACAACTCTGCCAAATCACTCAACGAAGCGGTTTCACGAGTAGCTAAGAAGTGAGCACTCTTTGTTAGTAGATCCACTATCACCCAGATCATGTCATGTCCTTTCTGGGTTCGGGGTAACTTAGTTACGAAATCCATCGTAATATGATCCCATTTCTACTGAGGAATTTCTAACTGTCGTAGAGACCCGTACGGCTTCTGATGTTCTGCTTTAACTTGCGCACAAATATGACATTTCTCAACGATACTTGCAACATCTGTCTTCATTGTCGGCCACCAATACAATATTTTCAAATCTCTGTACATCTTAGTACTACCCGGATGCACTGTCAGTCGAGAGGTACTGTGATGACCCGGAAATTTTTGACCAAATTTAAACTTAATCTTTGTATGATTAACATTTTTGACACGATAAGCAAAGTCTGTAAAACTGAATCTCAAAATTTTTGAACTACTTTTATATATTTAAATACCCTTCGGTTATTTTCGACGATTCGCGAACAATTATATGTAAATAGATACATATATACTATAACTTGAAAAGGTAACAATGTATTAATTATTTGATACCGTACATGAAATTTATTGGTTTAAATATCTATTTGAATATATATGATAAGTTGAAATATTTATTATTAAAATTTATTTATAAATAACTTCCAATGTGTATTTAAAAACTGATTTATGTATATTAAAAAAAATATATACATATATATAATTTCAAGTTATTTAGTAAACGATAGTAACATTTTCAAATTGCTACAGTACCCAAAATGCTACAGTGTTTTCGAAAATCACTATTTGCTACAGTGAAATTGACTTTGCTACAGTGAATTGCTACAGTAAACACTATTTTAAAATGTATTTCAAAAAAATAGTGAGACGATGATTTATAGAAGTAAATGACCAAAACACTCAAATGTATAAGTTATATTTTGAGAGGTATAATTTAGGGATAATCTAAGTCTATATTTTGACAAGTGTACGTGTTACAAAACGTAAAATGCTAGTTTTCTAAGCGTACGAAAATGCGTTTGAAAATCCGGAACCGGGACCCGAGTCAAGAAGAAACGCCCGACGCAACGGACCAAAAATATCTAGTCTACTATGCACAAGAATAAAATATAATATATAAATAATTATATTAATTATTTATATATTTATATTTATTTTATATTATGTCGACAAGCTAGGAGCCAAAATAATGTGAGCTGTCCCTGGTCCTCATGCGAGTCGCATGGCCAGAAGGCCATTTCCATGCGAGTCGCATGACTCCAGATTTCAGGCCAGGTTCTATAAATTGCAACATTTTCTGCCGAGTAAAGAAAGAAAAAAAAAACACACACACATATATTACTCCGTATTTATTATTATTATTATTATTATTATTATTATTATTATTATTATTATTATTATTATTATTATTATTATTATTATTATTATTATTGTTATTATTAAGATTAATATTATTATTAATCTTATTATTATTATTAGTAGTATTAATATTATACATAAAATACTACGACGAGGTCTTGAGCGTGTCACTTTCAAAACGAGTTTCCGAGCGAGCTAGAGCTAAGGAAAATATGGGTTATTACCAAGGAGGTTATGGGTAATGTTCGGGGGTATTTTTGTGAAGCAAACCTCGTGTTTATCATCTCCGATGCGTCTACGTGCTTTCCTACAATATTGTATATCAATATTAAACAGTGAGTTCATTTGATCCCTTTTTACATATATTTTTGGGCTGAGAATACATGCAAATGCTTTATTAACCGATATACAATATTTATATGTGTGAGTTTCATATGATCCCTTTTACTCTCTACATTTTTGGGCTGAGAATACATGCAAATGCTTTATTAACCGATATACAATATTTATATGTGTGAGTTCATTTGATCCCTTTTTACATATATTTTTGGGCTGAGAATACATGCAAATGCTTTATTAACCGATATACAATATTTATATGTGTGAGTTTCATATGATCCCTTTTACTCAATATATTTTTGGGCTGAGAATACATGCAAATGCTTTATTAACCGATATACAATATTTATATGCGTGAGTTTCATTTGCTCCCTTTTTAATTGCTTTTGCAATCTATATTTTTGGGCTGAGAATACATGCAATTTATTTTAAACGCAATGGATACAAGTACATACTAAATTCTACACTGAGTTCAAACCGAAAATCCCTTAGCTTTGGTAACTAGTAACTGCCAGTTATAAGAACTGGTGGGCGCGAGTAGTAGTATATGGATCCATAGGGCTTGATATCCCCGTCCGAGCTAGAGCACTAGCCTTTTAACGGACGTATGCTATTTGAGAAGCGTACACGTTGGTTTGCGTGTATTATTAAGATGATTATACAAAGGGTACAAATTATATAAGCATTAAAGTTTAGTTACCAGGGTGCTCAATTTTGTAGAACCGATTGATAAACGTTTCGGATGAAACAACTGAAATCTTGTGATCCACCTTTTATGTAAAACCTATTGATAAACGTTTTGAATAAAACAACTGAACTTTTGTAATCCACATTGATATACGGATTATGTGTAATATTAAAACTATGAACTCACCAACCTTTGTGTTGACACTTGAAGCATGTTTATTCTCAGGTTTCTAGAAGTCTTCCGCTGTTTGCTTATATGTTAGACAAGCTATGTGCATGGAGTCATACATGGCATATTTTTCAAGGAAACGTTGCATTCACCAAATCATCACTATGTATCTTATTTTGACTGTACTGTCAACAGATGTATTATTGTAAACCATTTAAATGGTGATTGTCTATACATAGGAATCATCAGATGTAAAAAAACCTGGAATTTATATATTCATTTATGAAATACCTTTTCAAACGAATGCAATGTTACAAAACGTATCACATAGAGGTCAAATACCTCGCAATGAAATCAATGAATGACGTGTTCGTCCATATGGATTTGGAGCGATCGTCACACTTATGCGCTTCTGTATGGATTAAATCCCTCAAATTTCTAAGCAGAGGCACCCAAATTCGATCTTTATACGTCTTTAATCCTCTAGAATCATTGCAGAGGTCAAATTTTCTTTTGGTCATTTGTTCAATCTTTAGGTTTTCTTCATTCAATGCTACTAACTGGAACGGTTTTAAATCGATCGACCAAGTCTGAAACTATCTCAATTCTCATGAATCTGACATTTTCGATTGTTTTCTTACGACTCAGAGCATCTGCGACCACACTTTCTTTACCTGGATGGTATTTGATTTCACATATTTTCTTTACCTGGATGGTATTTGATTTCATAATCATTGTCTTTAATCAATTATTTTCAATGACGTTGACGCATATTTAATTCTTTCTTCGAAAAGATATATTGAAGACTCTTATGATCGGTATAGATTTCACAATGCGTACCATATAAATAGTGTCTCCAATGTTTCAGAGCAAAAACAATTGCGGCTAACTCTAAATCATGAGTAGGGTAATTTCGTTCATGATCTTTCAATTATCGTGTAGCATACGCTATAAATTTATTTCTCTGCATCAAAACACAACCTAGACCAGCGCATGACGCATCACAATAGACCACAAAATCTTCTGATCCCTCCGGTAAGGATAAAATTGGTGCTTGACATAACAACTGCCTAAGAGTCTGAAGAGCCTTTTCTTATTCATCAATCCATCGAAATGCTACATCTTTTCTGGTTAACTTATTCAATGGACCTGCTATTTTAGATAAGTCTTTGATAAACCGGCGGTAATAACCTGCTAAACCCGGAAAACTTTTGATTTTCGTCGGCATTTTTGGCGAGTTCCAATTCATTACAACCTCTATCTTAGACTAATCTACTTTAATATCGTGTTCACAAATTACATGACCCAGAAACTATACTTCCCGCAACCAAAATTCACACTTGGAGAACTTAGCATACAATTGTTCTTGTTTCAGAAGTTCTAACACCAATCTCAAATGTGTAGCATGATCCTTCTCCGTTTTCAAATATATTATGATATCATCTATGAAGACAGTCACAAACTTGTCAAGATACTGACGACACACTCTGTTCATTAGATCTATAAACACTGCTGGCATTAACCTGAATGGCATAACTAGAAATTCATAGTGGCCATATCTTGTTCTAAACGCCGTTTTCGGTATATCGGTCTCTGCAACACGTACCTGATGATACCCTGAATGTAATCAATCTTTGAAAAGTAGGAAGCTCCTTGTAACTGATCGAATAAATCATCTATTCTTGGTAACGGATACTTATTCTTTATGGTTCTCTTATTTAGATCTCGATAATCTATACACATACGAAGCGACCCATCTTTCTTTTTCATAAATAAAACAGGAGCACCCCACGGTGAAGAACTTGGTCGAATAAACCCCTTATCTAACAATTCTTGAATATGAGACATCATTTCTCGGATTTCTGGCGGAGCTAATCTGTAAGGAGATTTTGCAACTGGCGTGGCACCTGGAACCAAATGAATTTTATACTCTACTTCACGTACTGGAGGTAACCCCGGTAAATCATCTGGAAACACTTCGGGAAATTTTGACACAACTGGAATATCGGTCACCTGCTTCTTTTCCTTCTTAACATTAATCACATAGGCTAAGAATGAATCACACCCTTTCAACATCGCCTTCTGAGCTTTTATTAGGGAGACCATAGGAAAGTTAAATCCACCACACTCTCTCTAGCTACTACACGAGACCCATTGGCCAAAGGGAAAGAAATCATCTTCTTATGGCACTTGATACTAGCCCTATTCGCACTTAACTAATTCATGCCTACGACTACATCAAATCTAGGTATAGGCATCAACAAACAGGTTAAAGGGAAAGGATGGCCATCTATCTCGATGGTAACTCCTGACACAGATGATGTGCATGGAATCGTTTTACCATCAGCTACTTCTATTCCCAAAGGCGTATTTAACGTTCTAATAGGCAACTTCAATTTATCACAGAAGCCTAAGGACATAAAAGAACGATTCGCTCCTGCATCAAATAACACACAAGCTGGTAAGGAATTAACCAAGAACATACCAGTAATAACGTCATCGGTAGTGGTTGCAGCATTCTCCGTCATTTGAAATGCCATTTCCTCTGCTGTTGGAGGGTTCTTTCTCTTCTGCCAGGCAGTAGAAGCAGAAGATCCCCCAGAAGTTACTGACCTCGCCCCTGACCCTGCCCCATAACCGGATCTTGATGCAGATGGACAATTTTCTGATCTATGTCCCTCCTGATGACAACTCCAACAACATTGGATTTAAAGGAACAAGTCATTGCTTCATGACCTAACACCCCACATTTCAAACATCTTCTGGTCATTGGAGAACATGGACCGCCATGAGTTGACTTACAAACATTACACCAACCAGACTGACTAGAACCCGATCCGCTCAGACCAGATTTACTCTTCTGTTTAAATCCACCTGACTTTTTACCACGAAAACTTGATTGCTTACTTGACTGTTGAGTAGATTGACCACCTATTTGCCTTCTGATTTTCCCCCATAAGATTCACTGTTCGCACTTTCTCTTTTAGCCGCATTAATGTCACCCTCAGTAATCTTAGCCATCTCATGAGCCTGTGCCAAAGTTGTTGCAAATCTCGCAACTGTTCTATATTCTGGCTTAATCACCCGCATAAAATGCTGAATTTTATCCTTCTCAGTCGGTACCCATTGTTGGACAAACCTCGGCTTAGATGTAAAATCTCGGAAAACCTCATCAATCGTCATATTTTCTGTCATCTTCATACCCAAAAACTCAGTTTTCAATCTTTCCATCTGATACTCAAAACAATATTGCTCACGAATCTTAGCAGCGAATTGTTCCCAGGTTATTTGACTTATCTGTTCTTTGGGCAAATATGCAGTAATAGAGTCCCACCATTCCATTGCTTCACCCTTGAGTAATCTACTAGCAAATAACATCCTGGATTCAGGTTCACAAAAACATGCTTCTAATGCCTGCTCCACTTTTCTTAACCAATTCAGTGTCATTGTAGGGTTTGTGTGACTACTGTACTTAGGAGGTTTGCAATCTAAAAATTGTTTGTATGTACATTTCTTTCTCGTCTCGGGGACTTGAAATGGATATATCATCTGATTCGAAAATGACTGGTTATACTGGAATGGAATTTGAAGATGTTGATAGGAAGTTTGAGGAAACTACGATTGAGAACTGCCTCCAGCTTGAGTATAAAAGTTCAGATGAAAGGTTGTGTTCAACACAGTGGTAATAGGGTTCCATGGTGCCCGTTCTTGTTCCAGTCCCTTAATTCATTCTTTAGCTTCTAGTAACTGACTTTGAAGATTTAACACTTCTTGGGAGCTTTTCTCCTCTGATGACACATGCCCATCTTCATCGGGGGCTCTGAAAGTTCCAGTTCCAGGGGCATTAACGTTAGCTTCATTATCTGCCATTTCTGCACTACTACAACACTCACACCAAAGCTTAGTATAAACTCTGTTAGTACCAGCAACTAACACATATCATGTCCTAACACTCACTTAACCCATCTCCAGTATGTTATGTTTGACATGACTCTACTAAGTTCGGGAGCATGACATCTAGATTACAATGCGCATGCTGCCAACTATGTTCCGATACCAACTTGTGACACCTCAATTTTTTTTTAAATAAATACGTGGCAGAAGCATTATATTAATTAAATATAGTATAACTGGTAACTAACATTAATCCAATTCAACCGATGTCACGTGTCATTACAACAAGATACATATCTGACCGGAAAGATCATATCCATAATACATTTACAAAACGATTGGTTCAAATTAAAATGTTATCAGAGTTAATTCTAGACACAGCCAGTCATTAAAACAAACTATGTCAACATCAGAGTTCAGTCTGGTCAAACATAACATCTTCATGCTCATCTTCTCCCAAAAAGCTAAGTCTACAAAAGCTAACAACCTGCAGGGAGGAGATGGAGGGGAATTAGCATGAAACTAAGTGAGTACAACTAACTATAGGTAATAGCATACAGAACTGTCATACTAATCATATCAGATAGTCTAACATATAATCATCACCCATTAGTGCAGTCAACAGAGACTGCGGCGGTCCGGCCGAACCATTAACCACCAGTTGATCAGACTGGGGTTTACCAGAAGTTCCTCCGACATACCATGTTGCATAAATCATCCATACGTGCCGAACGCATCATTCAAACATATACCACATAGATGCAATTAGGCTACCACATGAGGAACCTAACCCGCAGGTTGATCTCTCCTATCAAAATTAGGCTACCACAAGATAGGGACGCACTGGGCCCCATTAACAAACATCAACTAGCATAGAATCATCACAGTAATAACTAACAGTAGTAGCATGTTAATTCTAACAAGCATGGCAATCATATGATAACAAGCTACTCTATACTATTAATCTCTAGTTAGTCCCACTCACCGATTACCAGCAAATGAGAAGGTGTTCAGCTATCTAATCACTGAACCTTCTCTTTCTCCTTTTCCCCCTGAGAAAAACATATACACAAGTTAGTTATAACATTGTAATTATCAATAAACAACTGGACAACATAAAAGCTAGGAATGAACACTTAGGCAAAATTCCAACTGCCAAAGAGCATTGGTCGATTGTCAGAGACGATCGGCAGATCGTCACTACACCATCGGTCGATGAACTACAATATCGGTCGATCGTTAAACTTACAACCGTTGATCGAAGGACTCACACCACCTGTCGACGGTCTAGTCCATCGGTCGATCGCCAGATATCATCGGTCGACGGCCTACGACCATATGTCGAAGGTAGTTCATCTACAGCATCAGCTGCCAAAGTGACGGCTTTCACCCCAAACTCACCAATTCTCGATCTAGAGCTCGTTTTTAACCTAAATACTTACCAAATCTAGTACACTAATCAATTAAAAACACAAATCCACAATGTTTTGACACAAACAACACTAAATCAATCCAATTTGACCCAATTTACACTTTTATGAAAACTAACACAAAATTCTTAATTTCTCAAAGATTAAATCATGAAATGCTACAATTCTTACCTTCAAAGAATCAGTGAATCACAGAGAACACAAAGATACAAATGTTTGGAGATCTAGAATAAGGATTAGGGTTTTTTTAGGTGAAGAGAGTAAAGAACGAGGTGTGTGTATGTGTGAGATGGTTTTGGAAACAAAAGCAAGAGAAAGGCAGTCACTAGTGACCTAGTTGGGTTTAATTCCCACACTGTGCAACATACGGGTATTTATCAGTTATCTGATATCTTTCGTACGTAGTTTGGTGACCCAAATGAAGTTCAAATTAAATAAACAAACTTGTTCTGTGGCCCTTTTCACAAAATGGTCCTAACCATATTAATAAATAATAAAAAATATTAAATAAAATAAAAGCATACAATAACTCAACACAAACTTAAGGGCAAACTAGTAATCTTACAGCTAGGCCTAGTTGAGGATGTTACAAACCACATGGAGCAAACTATGTTCATGTCCGATGGTCGAGGCCAAGTGTCCAAGTACCGTTGTTAATTAAAGCATTATATTCATCAGTCATAGCTTGTTTCCAATTAGGGTCATGAAGGGCCACAAGATAAGTACATGGAACGAGAGAAATGATAGTGGTGTGAAGGTTGAGATGTTGCACATGTTTGGTGGTTCCAAGGCGAGTACGGGTGATCATGAGGTGAGCGGAGTTGAAGGTTAATAGGAGGAGGTTGTATCTCTGCGGTAGGATTTTGAGGAGGTACGGTAGCCTCATTAGGAGGAGGCTGTGTCTCCGGGGTTAGTGTAGGTGCAATGATGGTAGCTTCATTAGGAAGAGGTTGTGTCTCCGAGGATGGATTAGAGAGAGTAGAGGATAGGTGAAATGATCGGAAAAACAGATTTGGTGGAGGATCTAGAAAGTCATAGAATGGTGGCTGAGTGGGTGTCAAGGAGCCGAATGGAAAAGAATACTCGTCAAAAGTGACGTGTCAGGATAGGATGATTTTGTTGGTGGTAAGGTCAAGACATCAGTAACCCTGGTGGTTGGAGGGGTACCCAAGGAAGATGCATGGAGTAGAACGTGGAGCGAGTTTATGAGGAGTATTGAGGTGAGGGTAGCAGATGCATCCGAAGACACGGAGTGTGGTATACTTGGGTTTTTGTTTGTAGAAACGAAAGTGCGAGATATCGTGATTGATGGCGGAGGAGGGAAGAATGTTAAGTAGGTAAGCTGCCATGTGGAGGGCTTCCACCCAGTAAGTGGGCGGAAGATGAGCTTGAAAGAGGAGCGTACGGATGAGATTGTTAATGATGCGGAGCATGCGTTCAGATTTTCTGTTTTGCTGAGAGGTGTGAGGGCAGGAGAATCAAAATTGAATACCATTAGTTTGAATAAGTTGATGGAAAGCAGTGTTATCGAATTCACCCCCATTATCACATTAAAAGGCTTTGATTTCTTTGTTGAATAGAGTGCGAACAAATTGACGAAATTGTATGAATGTGGTAAGTGTGTCAGATATATTGCGTAATGGAAAAACTTAATGAGAAAAATGATCAAGTAATATAATATAATATTTTAAACTACTAAGAGTAGAAACAAGAGATGTCCATAAATCTGAATGGATAATATTAAAAGTAGCATTAACATGAGAACTAGAAACAAAAAAAAGGGAGTCGCACGTGTGTGCCAAGCTAACAGGCATGGCAAATAACGGGGGATGACGATTTATTACAAATAATATATTTATTAGAAAGGAGTCTTTGAAAAACATCTTGTCCGGGATTTCCAAGACGCTGATGCCATGTAACCGGACTGGTGAGAAGAGCCTCCTGAGATGAGGTGGGTGATGTAAGTGGGTAGAGATCCTCGATGCTATCACAACGGAGAAGCAGACGATGCGTCGAATAATCTTTCACAGAATAACCAAAATGATCAAATTCAACGGAAACTAGATTATCACGGGTAATTTGACGAACGGATATGAGGTTTTTAACGATGTTAGGGGTGTTCATTGTTTAAATGTAATGGTCGGTGGACATTGGATAACAATCTATGGCCAGTGTTAGTGACGGGAATGGTGTTCCCGTTACCAACGACTACTGATGAATTATATAACATATATATATATATATATATATATATATATATATATATATATATATATATATATATATATATATATATATATATATATATATATATATATACTGATGAATATTTGCAATTAATAAAAAAATACTAAGATTTTTAATACAAGAGGTAGGATGTGAAGACGCACCAGTGTCATATGCATAATCCTGAAAAGTCATTGCACTGAATGCACTAGCGAGATGGGCTGTGTAAAAGTGTTGTGCTTGCAGTTGGGTCTATTGTTGGGCTTGAGTAGTTTGCTGATTTAGCCCATGTTGCACTATTAAGTTTTGTTGGGCTTCTATAATATATAGTAATTGACTTTCTGAGAGACTATGAAGTTGTGCCTGATAGTATTACATATGCACAAGTCGACGTTGATGTTGGCATGATAATATTCTCTATATATAAAACATATACGCGCGGTGATGATATATATATATATATATATATATATATATATATATATATATATATATATATATATATATTGGTTATGATCCAAAGTTTGTGATGAAGAGATTATGAGTCCAGTGCTTATTATTCAATATTCATAGGATATAAAATATTCATAGGATATTTATAGTACATATTGAAACCTTAATAAACATGTAAATCCTAATGGACCCAAGCCCACAATCGGCTTAGGCCTAACTTATCATCTAATACTCTCTCGCAGTTCGAACGGTAAAATCGCGAAAGTTCGGACTGAAAGAAAAAAATAATACTAAAAAGGCAAACAAAGCATTTTTTTTTTCTTTATTTGGTGCACCAAATAGACTGATATTCGCTGATATCGTTGCGTCTTGCTTGACTGCGTTTTCTTTTCCGTAACATTTTTTTTATACGTCGTGCCTTGCATTATCTAAGGATTGAGCAAGACTTGGGCATAGAACTTTTGTCGACGATAACAGTCATATTCAACGCTGCAAAAGAGAATGTTTTTTGTATTCCTCTTTTTTCGGGGTTTGAAACCTAGACAAGCTAGGCGGCTCATCCCCACTCCGATTGTTTTTGAGAAAAAATAATATTACGAAAGAATTATATATAAATAAGAAAAATTTAAAGAAGAAAGTAGACATTGATTGTTTTTTTTTTTTTTTTTTTTTTTTTTTTTTTTTTTTTTCTTTAAGTTGGATAGTTACGATTGAACTAGGTGCAGATGTGAGAGATTAGAGTAGAGATGCATATGCAAGAGTTGATAAACAATAGTATAATGTAGAAGAGGGTTGTATGTAGATGAATAAACAAGAAAATAAAAGTTGTTTGTGAGTGACGGCTGATTTTTTTCATCAAAGTTGTGGTCGGCAAAAAACATAAAATAACAAAAACTTAGAATATAAAGAGAATCTTTTTATGATTTTGCATTTGAATCGCTAGTGGGCAATTGTTGTGGCCTCCGTGCTAATATAAAAAATATCTAGAAAATAAAGATTATAGAAAACTTAGGGATGAAGATAAGTGCTGCAAATTTAGATGATAGAGTTGCAGACGTGAGAATGTTGGATAGAGTAGGGTAATTTGACAGGCGGTATTGAGTCAGTGGCTCGTGACGATCGACTAGGTCTCGGGATCAAACCCTCTGATACAATGTAAGACAATGAAACTCGTGCTTATTCTTCAATACTCATAGGATATTTATAGTATATACTGAAACCCTAATAAACATGTAAAACCCTAACGGATCCAAGCTCACAATCGGCTCGGGCCTAACTTATCATCTAACAGGTTGAACCCTTTTTGTGTTTGATAACACAAAACAACCAAAAATAATACTCCGTAATTTAGATCAAAGGTTTTCGATTTGACAACGAGAGGAGTACCCGTCTTTTTCTTTTGAGTTTTTTTAGGTTTGAGAACAAAAGAAACTGGCCGAAAAATTATTCGTGGTAGTTGACGGCCAAGAAGAAGTTTAAGTCGACTCTAGAGGAAAAGGAAAAAGAAGATTCTAAGTGTTTTTTTTTTTTTTTTTGTTGAAATAAAAAAACAAATTCTTCAATCTTATTTAAATGTTTTTTGGTTAACGTAGACAAAAGAAATCATCCTCTTGATTTGATTCGTTTACCATTTTCAAATCATTTTAATTATAAACAATATTCAATATTGTTTCGGGTTATACAGATTAGCATCCGATCGATTTTATTTAATGTGTTATGTGGATCAACCGTAGAGATATATTCATACTTACGAATATATGTTTCAATCTACACGTGGAGATCAATTCGCGAAAATACACCTAAACTATACTTTGTGAATTTATGTTTGACAATTATTTGTGGCGTAATTGGATCTTGGTGAAACCGTTGTTCGTGTAAATGTCTAATTGAAAGTTTATAATAAAATAATAGATGTTTATTTTAATGTTTTGCTACATTTATAAAATTTAAAAGTAGACACGATTTTTCATCAGTAGTATCATTGCCGCTTTTACATATAACCCACAATGCCCACCTATGTTTGTTTGGTTTGTGTGATTGTTGGTCATGAAAAATTTAAGTCATGTTGTTTATTTGATATATTAAGAGGCCATACATTTAACACCCTGAAATCGAGCCTAGATGAAAATGACCAAATTACTCTTGTGTGGTGTTAATTAATGATTACAATAATTATATTTTTATGATTATTTGGATGTTTAGTTGAGACCAGTTCATGACAAAGGTCATAGAACAGGTTCGTTCGTTGGATTTAGACTCCGTTAGGGCCGCCTAACGAAGTACGAAGGATATCTGATAGCTGATTAATACCTGTGTGTTATGGGGTATGGGTTTTAACCCATTATAAAAACCCGGTTCAGACATTTCCATTTCATTCCCAAAATAATAACGTAGCCAAACTCTTGCCAAAGTGAAACACCAACTTTGATTCAAGTTGAAATTTGGATTAAAAGGCCTTAGAATCTGATTACTTGCTTTCTTGTGATCATCTTAAGGTATGTATAGCTCTGATTGATACTCTAATCTTGTTACAGTTTGGGCTTAAGTTAAAATGGGTTTTCTTGAGTTTGATGCTTCAAATCTTGTTGTTGTGGTGTTGTTTGGGTTGATTGTTGATAGATTGTAGTTACATATATGTTATATATGCTTCGTGTACCTGCAATCGACCAGAAACTACCTTAAATGGGGGATTTGAGCTTTTTAGCTCGAAATGCTGATGTTGCTGCTGTTCTTCCTCACTCGTACGCGTGAGTTCTCACTCGTGCGATTGAAACATGTGGTGAACCGCACAGTTGAACTGATTGAGGTGTATATGTATGAATGACGCATATCCTGCGTGTGGAAGCCTTATACTAAGATACAGTAACACGAGTTTTCGGTAAACCCTAGTCTGATCAACTAGTGGTTGCGTGTCCAGCCAGACCGCCAAGTCTCCTAAGGTCACTTCGTTGTGATTTCTTGAGTGGTTGTTATTGTATGATCTGTTTATCTACGACTGTTGTATAGCTTGTGACTGTATGCATTTGCTTGATAGATTATTTCATTCAATTAGCTTTATGCTAACCCCTCCACCCTCCCCCTTGCAGGTTGTAGATATTGTGCATTTTAGGATATGGGAGAAGATAGTCGTGTTTGGTTATGTTTAACGAGTCCGGAACTCTGATGTCGTTTTGTTAATAAGAAAATTGGTTGTTTAACGTAACACCGGTCTATGTCGTGGTTCGTAATTAATAATGCTTATGTTAGATAATGTATTTGTACTAAGTAATGCATAATATAATATGTGTTCGCCTTCCGCTGTGTTTAAAAAAACACTAGGGTGTTTCAATAAAAGCCGAAGTTGTACTGTATCTAATTTAAGTTTTATAGTTTTGTAGTTGGATTTATTTCTGTTTATGAAAGTTGTTAGATATATTTATTTATTTTCACATAATGTTGTTCTAACCTATTAATATTATGATTCTCGATTTAATATATATATATATATATATATATATATATATATATATATATATATATATATATATATATATATATATATATATATATATATATATATATATATATATATATATATATATATAGGGGTAGGATCAAGAGGGAAGTAACCAATCGGGGGGAAGCAAAATTTTTTTCGTTTTTTGAAAAAACTTTGTTCACGAACATTATAGATGAGATGAAAATATGAACATTTAGTAGAGATACTTTGTGATAAATGTTTTTATTTTGGCGGGAAAACGCTCGAAGAAGTAATATATAACAATTATCGTGTTTTTCGAGCGTATTTTGATGTTTTAGCTATTGGGGTTTAGATATTAGGGTTTATAGGGTTTAGATATTAGGGTTTAGAAATTTAGGGTTTAGATTTAGGATTTAGATTGAGTTTTTAACACGAACGGTTTAGAGTTTAGGGTTTGGTGTTTTGGGTTTATGGAATAAACCCAAATTACCAAACCCTAAACCCTAAACCCTAAACTCTAAATCGGGCTAAATTTTACTTCACAAAACATGAAGAAAAAAAATGTTCATATTCTTCACGAACAATATTATCTTGAATGTTATTTTTGTCGATCGTTTTCCCGCCTAAATAATAACATTCATCACGAAGTGTCTCTTCGAAATGTTCATATTTTCGTGTGATCTTGATGCCGGAAAAAAAATTTCAAAAAAAACGAAAAAAAATAATTTTGCTTTCCCCCGCTTCCTCCCGATTGGTTACTTCCCCATTGATCCTGCCCATATTGAAGTATATATATATATATATATATATATATATACTTTAATGATTAACTTATTAATCATCTATTTATTGTAAGTATTAATGTTATCATAAGTTATAAAACTCTTCACATGAGCTCTAATAATTAACTATATTGAATTGCACTTACTAGTCTTGATGGGAGATTATTGAATTGCATGTTCCTTAATGCATGAAGTTGATCTCTTACTTGATGTGACGATCGCTTCAAATCCTTACGGACGAACACGTCATTCATTGATTTCATTGCGAGGTATTTGACCTCTATATGATACGTTTTGTAAACATTGCATTCTTTTGAAAAGGCACACCATAAATGAATATTTAAATCAAAGGTTTTTGACATCTGATGATTTTTACATATAGACAATCACTGTAATATAATAGTTTACAATAATACTTCAGTTGACAATGCAGTCAAAATAAGATAGATGGTGATGATTTGTGAATGCAACGCTTTCTCGAATAAAACATGTATGACTCCATGCACATAGCTTGTCTAACATATAAGCAAACAGCGGAAGACTTCTAGGAACCTGAGAATAAACATGCTATCAAGTGTCAACACAAAGGTTGGTGAGTTCATAGTTTTAATGTATCGCATAATTTGTATATAAAGGTGGATCACATGGTTTCAGTTGTTTCATCCAGAAACGTTTATCAAAATATTCTACGAAATTGAGCACCCTGGTAAATAAACTTAACGTATATATAATTTGTACCCTTTGTATAATCATCTTAATAATACACGCAAACCAACGTGTACGCTTCTCAAATAGCATACGTCCGTTAAAAGGCTAGCGCTCTAGCTCGGACGGGGATATCAAGCCCTATGGATCCATATATAACTACTCGCGCCCACCAGTTCTTATAACCGGCAGTTACTAGTTACCAAAGCTAAGGGATTTTCGGTTCAAACTCGGTGTAGAATTTAGTATGTACTTGTATCCATTTCGTTTAAAATAAATTGCATGTATTCTCAGCCCAAAAATATAGGTTGCAAAAGCAATTAAAAAGGGAGCAAATGAAACTCAACTTAGGAGCATATAAAGTCATTCACCAAAATGTGACTGAAACTCGGATTACCAAATAACTGTAGATCTCAGCCTAGAGAACATATGTTGGTTAATAAATGTCTATCAAGCTAGGTCAGGTCATAGTGCATCACAATCCAAATGCTGGAGATCGACATACAAAGGTTATTAAAAGTCATTTCAAAAAGTTAATCTGACTCAATACTATAGTTGAATGATCATGTCAATCGAAATATTTTAACATTTTACATAGTTTCCCAATACTTGTAAAATCAGATTATAGTGTTTGTAAAGCTTTAAAAACATGATAAGACAGTCAACTTTGACAATTGTTCAACAAAACGAGACATGCCTTATTTAAGAATTCATTTACTCAGCTAGCAGTATTCAAAAACCTAATTTATCAATCTCGTAAACAGGTTGTTTAAATATTAATTACAGATTCAAAAGCAATTCCAATTAACGTCAATCATATTTCAGTTGATCATATCTTTTAATCCGTTCATCGAAACTATTCGATATCTAAATGAAAAGTTATTGATTTTTTGTCAGCTTTTCAAAAACATGCATATCATATACCTTTTATCAGTAATATATGTATTTAATTCGTGATTCATCATAAACTGTTTAACGACGAAATTTAGCCTACAAGCATGCATAAACATATATACTCGAGCACTAGACATGGATACATTATTAATATATAAAATAAAAGATATGAATACTCACGTATCAATATTGTGATTCAATATTGCAGGAAAGTACGTAGACGTAACAGAGATGATAAACACTAGGTTTGACTTGCAAAATAATACCCACGAACATTACACATAACCTCCATAGCTATAACCCATAGTTTCCTTAGCTCTATCCCGCTCGAAAACCATTTTGAAAGTGACACGCTCATGACCTCGTCGTAGTATTTTATGTATAATACGACTAATAATAATAATAATAATAATAATAATAATAATAATAATAATAATAATAATAATAATAATAATAATAATAATAATAATAATAATAATATATGTATATATATTTCATACGGAGTAATAATAAGAATATATGTATATGTGTGTGATAAGTGTCGAGCAAAATGCCATTTTATAGCATCAGGCCAGACTTTTGCCTCCATGCGATCGCATGGAGTTGAGAGGCATTGGCCATGCGATCGCATGGCCTTGATTTTCCAGCTCACATGTTTTAACTTTTTGTTTGTCGACATATTAAATAAATATAAATATAATTTATATAATTTATATTAATTATATATATATATATTATATTATATTCTTGTGCATAGTTCACTTGTAAATTTAGTCCCGTCATTTTGTACGTTGACGCTCGACCTATGTCCCGGTTCCGGTTTTTCGAATGTCCTTTCGTACGCCGAGAAAACTTGTACTTTACGTTTCGTGACTCGTACTATTGCCAAAATATAGGCTTAAATTATCCATAAACTATATCCCTAGAATTGTAACTTACACACTTGAGTGTTTTGGTCATTTACTTCTATAAATCATCGTCTCGCTATTTGTTAATACATATATAATATCAACTCGTTTTATGACCAAGTTAATATTATATTTTATCATATTGTTAAATATATATTTTTAATATTAATAAACACGTTTTAAAATAAAAATAGCAAATTATTCATATATCTAATTCCAACAGTTAATATTCCTTATTATTGTATGTGTCCAAATTACATTATTTAAACAAACACTTTACCATTTATTCCGAATACTATTAAAAATGAATGATTTTCCAAATCAACATGGACCTCACAACAGAGACCTGTAATAATATCATAATCCTTAAGGGACTCAATAAATATCTTTTTATTCAATCGTTTGGCATAATCTTTTAACTCCGTAGTTAAGTATATAAATCAGATAATCAAACCAATAAGTTTAATGTACAGTATCATATATTCCACACTTTGTTACGTTTTCAAGTTATAGTATATATCTATTTACATATAATTGTTCGCGAATCGTTGAGAACAATCGAAGGGTAATTGAATAGTTCAAGAATTTTGAGATTCAACTTTACAGACTTTTCTTATCGTGTCGGAAACGTTAAAGATTAAGTTTAAATTTGGTCAGAAATTTCCGGGTCATCACAGTACCTCCCCGTTAAAGAAATTTCGTCCCGAAATTTGAGTGAGGTCGTCATGGTTAACAATAAAAATGTTTTCATAACGAATATGAGTCGATAAATAGAGTTTTATCACCATTGAATAACACGGATAAAATAATCCGATTACTCGAAGCGTTTAAGAGAAGTTATCGTAATAGAGTGAAATGGAGAATAGAGATTCGTCTTATCTCTTGACGTAGTAACGATTGATTTCCGGAATTTAAGGAATAGAAAATCTTCATAATTTAAATAAGATTTGATTCTTCAGAAGTTAAGGAAATTAGGATTTCCTTGATTAAATGCGTACTCGATTGCTATGTCTGATATTTCGCTATAAATTGACCTCTTCCGTTTCATTTATTTTCACCACTCCTATAATCTTCTTCATTATTTAATACTTCTTAATAGATTGTGAAAATGCTTCATCAAGTTCTGATTCTTGATATACTCCTAATTTTCATATCTATCATTCTTCTTTTTCATCTGCCGCCGGAGGAATCTATTCACTTTTACTATACTCTTGGCTTTATAGTGTTTTTAGTTCTCCCGTGTCTTTACGTTGCAATACTTATTGATATATATGGTTTGTAATTTATGTGTTTTTATCGGGCTTTATATTCTCCGTTATATTTCGAATCTTCATGCTTTCGTTCTCTCTTCCCGCCTTCAAGTCAAGCGAATAATGGTCCAGAATTCGTAGGTATGGATTTTGAAATGAACATAGTTAATTTTCTAAGAAAGAAATGGTAATAGCATGATCTTGATTTGTCAAATTACCAGAATTCACGGAAAAGACCGAATCATCAAGAAAAATATTTTCTTGATATTTTTAGAGATTATATAGAATGAAAGAGTTATGTAACATGGTTCATGATGAGGGTATGATCTGTGAACCTTTATCACGTTCCATTAGAAACTCAGCATGACTTACTGTAATATAATCACGTTGATCAAGTGTCATTATATTATACTAACTCATGCTTCAGTTCCCAACACTGCTTCAAAATATTCATAATTTAAACTCGAAGGTTTACAGAGTATAGAAACTAAACAGTTTCCTATATGATGTAATACATATAACGCGAGGAGATAAATGATTTCAGATAAGGATAGTTATGAAAATATCTTCAGAAATATCGAGGATATTTATAATGAAATATACGATGATATCTTAAAATTTCTAATATCGAAGGATGATGAAGAAGATTTGTCCGTAAAAGTTTAGAGTCAGGAGCAAGGTATTCGTTAATATCTTCAGCAGATACTGAATCATTTGGATTCTTTGAAGGCAGGTTTAGTCTTTGTGATTTGTCCACAGCCTCCTTCATGTTTTGCTCAATCCGTTTTCCAGTTTCAAACCTTCTCTTTTTCTGAGCTTTGCCAACACACAATTCTTTATCATCAAACTTTTGGCTGTTAAAGTCGTTTACAGTTTTTGCTGCTTCATCAGCTTTTTCAACATTCAGAGTATTGATTCGTAGACTGGTTGCTTTTCAGAATTTCAGAATGAATGCTCATAATTCTAAGAGATGAATGTTATATGTATATATATGATGTTCTAATACAGTTTTGAATTCAAAGTATGGCATTTGAAAGATGTAAGAATCTAAGAGTGATGTTTTCTGCTAAATCTTGACTTGGATTCTGATTTTTTAAAATCAGAATATGTAATCAAATTTGAATGCGAATGGTTGTTTTGATTTCTAGGAAAGAATGTATATCGTTGTGAAAGTAGTGAGTATAGTTGATGATTTGTTGAATCAGAATCGAAGAATGTAACATATTATTTGTGAATTTATATATCTTTTGGGTATTACCTACCCGTTAAAAGTTTCACAAATAATATTTTGTACAATAGAATTTTATTACAATTTTTATGAAAATATTAGTATGTATATTTACTTCAAATGTAATACAGATTTAATGAGTTAATATCATATTAAGCTCATTTGATTTTCAGCTGGAACTAGAAATGAATAATCTCTAAAACTTTAGAAATTTCGTAATCTTCGTGATTATCTCTTCAACGTAAATGAAATTATGAATCAATACTTCGTTATTCATTTTTATTGATATTTCCTCGGTGAATGATGTTAGTGCTCGTGGAATTCTTATGAACTTCATAAGATATAAATGATGTTTTCTAGAAAGTTTCGAGTACATCGAAGATAAAAGTGTAAAATCAAACATGTAGTTGATTAATACACTAAGTTCATTATGAAATGGAATTCATTGAGTTGAAACAGATATTGTAGTTAACGATGGTTAAGTCGTTAACGAAGGATGTACATCATAGTATATTAGTAATATGAATTAACCGAGTAGTACCTACTAGTTAAGATTCACATGTAATAGCTTAGTACGAAAAGATTTATTTTGATCTCAAAATTCATATATATATAAAATATACATATAATTTCTTCAGAGGGAATGAGTTAATACTTCATAACTCGTTGATACGATATGCGCGTTGTTGATTAGTGATGATGTTTGCGGTGATTATGGATCTGGCGAAGCTTGTGGTTGTTGTAGATGCTGCTGATGCTGACGATGCTGATGGTACTGACGGTGCTGCTGCTAACAGATCTAGCTTGTAAATCGTGCACCATTCCAATCAGGGTTTTATTTCATCATTTCTATTCGCTCAATCATATGATTTACAATTAGAACTAGAATAAGTAATCTCTAAAACTTTTTGACACTACATATTCTCTGCAAAATATTTCTTCGATGAAGTTATGAATCAATACTTCATCGTTTGTTGTTGTTGGTATTCCTTGATATCTATGGTGCGTATGACGTTGATGTTCGAGGTACAGATTGTGATGTTGAGGTGTGGGATGCGGATGTTGTTGTTGGTGGTGGTGATGGTACTGTTGGTGTTGCTAATGGTGGTACTGTTGTTGCCGGTGCTGCTGCTAGTGCTTGTAACCTTTGCACCATGTTCTCCAAAGCCACTACCTGAGCGTGAAGCTCATTGACTTCTTCTATTACACTGGGATGACTGTCGGTTCGGACGAGCGGGTGAATGAGATTCAGAATTTGAGATAGTATATTATCGTGACGAGATACTCTGGAAATGAGAGAGAAAATGGTATTACGAACAGGTTCGCCGGTAAGTTCTTCAGGTTCTTCGCCAAGAGGTGAATGTGGTAGATGGAAGGGATCACCTTCTTCTTGTCTCCAATGACTAAGTAGGCTACGAACCCACCCCAATTCATCCAAAATAGGTGATGGCTGATTGGTTGATCCATTCCGATTACACTGTCTTCGGAATTCAGGTGAATATCCATATCGGAATAGCTGTCGGAGTTTAAGGAATTTGAACTAGATACGGGATCCATCTTGTATAATTAGGGAGATGTTTTTTGATATGAATTAGATTATAGAATTTAGTTTGGTATTCTTCAATACATAATTTACATATGTATATATAATATCAAATTCCATAAATCACGGAGAAATTTTCGAAAGATGTCAGGAAAAGTTTATAGTAACCGATACGCTAAGATATGAATTTTTATCTATACACTATTTATGCAATAAATGCAGGAAAACATGTCTAGACTTAAGAATGATAAGCATGTAATTTCCGACAAGAAATGATAAGCAAAACTTTTAACATGCAGACACGGTCGAAGTCCAGACTTACTAATGCATCTTAACAACTATCAGTTAGACACACTCATGCAAGACCTGGTTCGCTAGGACCAACGCTCTGATACCAACTGTGACGATCGCTCCAAATCCATATGGACGAACACATCATTCATTGATTTCATTGCGAGGTATTTGACCTCTATATGATACGTTTTGTAAACATTGCATTCTTTTGAAAAGGTACACCATAAATGAATATTTAAATCAAAGGTTTTCGACATCTGATGATTTCTACATATAGACAATCACCGTAATATAATAGTTTACAATAATACTTCAGTTGACAATGCATTCAAAATAAGATAGATGGTGATGATTTGTGAATGCAACGCTTTCTCGAATAAAACATGTATGACTCCATGCACATAGCTTGTCTAACATATAAGCAAACAGCGGAAGACTTCTAAGAACCTGAGAATAAACATGCTAACAAAAGTTCAACACAAAGGTTGGTGAGTTCATAGTTTTAATGTATCGCATAATCTGTATATAAAGGTGGATCACAAGATTTCAGCTGTTTCATCCAGAAACGTGTATCAAAATATTCTACGAAATTGAGCACCCTGGTAACTAAACTTAACGTATATATAATTTGTACCCTTTGTATAATCATCTTAATAATACACTCAAACCAACGTGTACGCTTCTCAAATAGCATACGTCCGTTAAAAGGCTAGCGCTCTAGCTCGGACGGGGATATCAAGCCCTATGGATCCATATATAACTACTCGCGCCCACCAGTTCTTATAACCGGCAGTTACTAGTTACCAAAGCTAAGGAATTTTTGGTTCAAACTCGGTGTAGAATTTAGTATGTACTTGTATCCATTTTGTTTAAAATAAATTGCATGTATTCTCAGTCCAAAAATATAGATTGCAAAAGCAATTAAAAAGAGAGCAAATGAAACTCACCTTAGCAGCATATAAAGTCGTTCACCAAAATGTGACTGAAACTCGGATTACCAAATAACCGTAGATCTCAACCTATAGAACATATGTTGGTCAATAAATGTCTATCAAGCTAGGTCAGGTCATAGTGCATCACAATCCTAATGCTTGAGATCGACATACAAAGGTTATTAAAAGTCATTTCAAAAAGTTAATCTAACTCAATACTATAGTTGAATGATCATGGCAATCGAAACATTTTAACATTTCACATAGTTTCCAAATACTTGTAAAATCAGATTATAGTGTTTATAAAGCTTTAAAAACATGATAAGACAGTCAACTTTGACAATTGTTTAACAAAACGAGACATGCCTTATTTATGAATTCATTTACTCAGCTAGTAGTATTCAAAAACCCAATTTATCAATCTCGTAAACAGGTTGTTTAAATATTAATTGCAGATTCAAAAGCAATTCCAATTAACGTCCATCATATTTCAGTTGATCATATCTTTTAATCCGTTCATTGAAACTATTCGATATCTAAATGAAAAGTTATTGATTTTTTGCCAGCTTTCCAAAAAATGCATATCATATACCTTTTATCAGTAATATATGTATTTAATTCGTGATTCATCATAAACTGTTTAACGACGAAATTTAGCCTACAAGCATGCATAAACATATATACTAGAGCACTAGACATGGATACATTATTAATATATAAAAGAAAAGATATGAATACTCACGTATCA
The DNA here is from genome assembly GCF_046630445.1 of Rutidosis leptorrhynchoides. Taxonomy (NCBI): domain Eukaryota; kingdom Viridiplantae; phylum Streptophyta; class Magnoliopsida; order Asterales; family Asteraceae; genus Rutidosis; species Rutidosis leptorrhynchoides. The sequence continues at coordinate 66,524,543 of NC_092342.1, forward strand.
ATATTGTGATTCAATATTGCAGGAAAGTACGTAGACGTAACAGAGATGATAAACACTAGGTTTGACTAGCAAAATAATACCCACGAACATTACCCATAACCTCAATAGCTATAACACATAGTTTCCTTAGCTCTATCCCACTCGAAAACCATTTTGAAAGTGACACGCTCATGACCTCGTCGTAGTATTTTATGTATAATACTACTAATAATAATAAGATTAATAATAATATTAATCTTAATAATATAATAATATAAATAATAATAATAATAATAATAATAATAATAATAATAATAATAATAATAATAATAATAATAATAATAATAATAATAATAATAATAATAATAATAATAATAATAATAATATATGTATATATATTTCATACGGAGTAATAATAAGAATATATGTATGTGTATGTGATAAGTGTCGAGCAAAATGCCATTTTATAGCATCAGGCCAGACTTTTGCCTCCATGCGATCGCATGGAGTTGAGAGGCATTGGCCATGCGATCGCATGGCCTTGATTTTCCAGCTCACATGTTTTAACTTTTTGTTTGTCGACATATTAAATAAATATAAATTTAATATATATAATTTATATTAATTATATATATTATATTATATTCTTGTGCATAGTTCACTTGTAAATTTAGTCCCGTCATTTTGTACGTTGACGCTCGACCTATGTCCCGGTTCTGGTTTTTTGAATGTCCTTTCGTACGCCGAGAAAACTTGTACTTTACGTTTTGTGACTCGTACTATTGCCAAAATATAGGCTTAAATTATCCATAAACTATATCCCTAGAATTGTAACTTATACACTTGAGTGTTTTGGTCATTTACTTCTATAAATCATCGTCTCGCTATTTGTTAATACATATATCATATCAACTCGTTTTATGACCAAGTTAATATTATATTTTATCGTATTGTTAAATATATATTTTTAATATTAATAAACACGTTTTAAAATACAAATCGCAAATTATTCATATATCTAATTCCAACAGTTAATATTCCTTATTTTGTATGTGTCCAAATTACATTATTTAAACACACACTTTACCATTTATTCCGAATACTATTAAAAATGAATGATTTCCCAAATCAACGTGGATCTCACAATAGAGACCCGTAATAATATCATAATCCTTAAAGGACTCAATAAATATCTTTTCATTCAATCGTTTGGCATAATCTTTTAACTCCGTAGTTAAGTATATAAATCAGATAATCAAACCAATAAGTTTAATGCACAGTATCATATACTCCACACTTTGTTACGTTTTCAAGTTATAGTATGTATCTATTTGCATATAATTGTTCGCGAATCGTTGAGAACAATCGAAGGGTAATTGAATAGTTCAAGAATTTTGAGATTCAACTTTACAGACTTTGCTTATCGTATTGGAAACGTTAAAGATTAAGTTTAAATTTGGTCAGAAATTTCCGGGTCATCACACTTGACCTCTCATATAAATAGAGGATTATGAACACCTCATAAGTACACACATAACAACACACTTACTATTGTTCTCTAAATTCCATCAACTAATTGAGAGGTTCAAGAAAAAGATCAACACGTGGCTTCATCATCTCTCAATTCAAGTAAGTCTTATCTCTTATGTATTAATAATATTCATGTTATGAATTACATGATACTTATGTTATGTTTAACATGTGGTGTCAGAGCAAATAAATCACATATAATTTTTCATATTCAAATTATATTTATATTCTAAATTCTGAAAAATAATATAATGATCGATTTATCATATATATATATATATATATATATATATATATATAACGTATAATAAACCAGGTGCATGTTGCTGATGTGGTGAGCTATAAGTGAATATGCACACATGGTACGAACGTGTCATTCTCAGAATAAAACCACATTAAATCTAAATAAATAATTCAAGATATAAAACTAACATTTAAAAAAAAGATGCAGGCAGCTTTCTTTTCTTCCCAATCTGCCAAATTTGTGTTAACAAAATAGCCACTAAATCTCACCCATTGAATATGTAAATATATCGTATTACAAAAATCTTAAAAACTTCTGCGCATACTTCATTAAGGTTCCAAAATTATCAACTCAGATCCGATTGCTCCACCGATTAACTCGATATAACTTCTATTTCCAGGTTTGTTTCTTTTATTGTTGTTTATTGTATCGATTCTTCATGTTTGTGTTTTTAGCGTCATCGATGGTCTTTTTTTTAAGAATTCGTGATTCTTCGTGTAACTGTTCGTGATTCAAAACCTAAAATTATATATAAACATTTGTATTTTCTTATTTGTATTTGTTGTTTTGTCAGATTAAATGTGTGGATCCCGGGCTTCGATTCAAATGCCATTCAATCGACGATTCATATACACTGCCATGTGAAATTCCAAGAACAGCTCACGTTCCTTTCTTCTTATTATTATATTTTAATATATTGGATCAACCATAATTATGGGTTCTTAAATATATTTGATGGTAAGCTTGTGTTATATTCTTATTATTATTATATTCTAATTAAATTTTTTTAATGAATTTATCTGTTAACCTTTATGAATACCAAAATTTTAATTTGTATAATGATTTTATATTCTTTTATTTTGATTTAAATTTTTGTAAACAATCAAGCATCGTTGAAGCAATTCAGTAATATGTATTTAATCTAACACTGTTTAATTTACTTACAAAAGTGCAATTTTTATTTATATGCAACTTGAGGATGTAATTGATGTTGTGGAATCATGGTAATAGGTAAACTAAATGGCTATGTGAAGTCTTTGAACTTGTTTTTATGCTCTTGGAACTTCAGCAAAAGGATCAACGGGTCTGTTTTTATGCTCCTCATGTACTTCTATATGTTTCTTTGATGCTCCTCATATATGGTTTCCTTTAAAAGAAGTTATGATCTCCATTTGTAACTTATAAAATTTGTTTACGTTTTATAAGTCTTTGTTATCATTACCTTTATAAAATCTGTTTAGTTTGTTATGTTTTAAGTTAAGCAATGTGCTTTTGAAACATTGTAGGTGTTTGTGAAAAGTCCTCAGTGAGGGTTTGAAGATAGAAAGCAACTCATGTGAATCTCCAGGTAAAAATTTTATATTATGTGCATCACATATGTTGTATCGAATAAATTTGCAGGTTTTGGTATTTTTAATTTGAGTTTTGGTTAAAATGTAAGTCTTGACCCACATGGGTGAAATAGTGTCCATTTTAACCCGTTTACATTGTTATTGGAAATTTGAAGTTGTCAACAGGTTTATAATCTCATTTTAGAGTTGTGGTGTGATTTTGGGTCACTCGGGTATATTGGATAAGAGTTTGGGTCATCAACCAATTATAATGTCATTTTGGGTAAAAGTAGTAAAATGACTATCGGGCTTACTTTGCGGGCTCATAAGTAGTAATTGGTTAAGTTTGTGTAAAAACTAATAATTGGGGAATAGTATCCCGACAAGGATATATCGTATGTTCGAGTTTTTCGAGTCTAGATGCGTTTTAAATGGATGTTGAAACGGGGACCGAAGGCTGTAATTTCTGTTTAAAAACAACAGGTAATAGCTACAACAGTACATCAACAACACAGTTATGGGTCAGTTTTACTTCTTGCTTTGTGATATGGATCAAATGTATTTAGCCACATTGTACTTGAGTCAACATTACTGCTATGAGACTGTTTTGGGTCGAAGGTACAACTATGTTGATGAACTGGGTCTGGATGACCACTTTATAATTGAAATGGGGCATAGTTTGGTATGCAACAATAAGTGTTACGTAGTTAATGATGATATGGGGTATTTTAATTTATGGTATATGAATTGTAATTTAAAGGAAAAGTTTAGAAAATGTTTAATTAAAAATTTAAGATTTATCATTTCATTGTTATGATTCGTTGCTAGTGAGTTTTTTCTTCTTTTTAATCTTGTGCAGGTATATAACTATGACATTTTTTTAATGGAACGACATATAACTATGACAATTAGTAAGTTGCTGTTACTATTTGAGGTGTATTTGAGGTGTGTTATTGCTTGATTGAACAAGCGAATGAACTGGGTTGTTGTCGAGATTCTAAATACGTACAAATATATGCATTGCTATCAAACATCTAGCGTTCAAGGCAGCAAGACATCAGTAGCAGGTTCATGTTCATCTTATATTATAGAAAGGGTTAAAGCCATAAATAGGCCATATACTTTCATTTTTGTCTCAATGTAGGCTATATACCCCAAAAAATACCAATATAGGTTATATACTCTTAAAAGTTGTATCGATGTACACAAATTTAACAAGTTACCTGCTGAACCGGTAAAGTTAATTATTTAACTTTTTTTTACATTTTATATGGCTACAAATAGGTCATATACTTTCAGTTTTGCTTCGATGTAGGCTATATACTTTCAGTTTTGTTCTGATGTAGGCTATATACTTTCAGTTTTGCTCCGATGTATCACCAACGTCATTCTCCACGTAGGATGTGATAAGGATCAAAGGATCCGTTGGAAGACAAACGCTCTTCGCAACAACAATTAAAAACACTAACGTGATTTAATTGATAAAAGAAATCAACGTAAGATGACTTACGTAACAATAAAGGAGTATAAACTCACACTTTTAATTAATTCAAAGAGATGGATGATAGCTTCCCCTTTGCATTCCACGTACAGAATATATTTAGCTATAAGATAATAAGATACGTAACATATTACCTCTTCCTAATCCTTAAACTTCTAGAACCTTCCTAACCTTATCACAATTTTATTCTATTATAATATCTAATAAAAGGTATGGTATAGATAAATATAACAAAGATAAACTAACACTCCTTATCTTTAGCTTCAAGCAACTAACTATTTCGGTTCCACATCAGTCTTCTCCACCTGAAAAGAACTCGTCCTCGAGTTCTAACTGAAATAAGACGATATACCCGGATCAAAGATAAACCAGTCAATGACAACTTGTCGAACATTGCAATTTAAATAAAATGATATGCCCGGATCAAATGCAAACACACCAATTACAAATTCATCATTTCTATTCCAAATAAGTTTACGACGACTTCTTGAAAAAGTATTATGCTCTAAAACCCTTCGACCCTTCTCCCCTTCTTGAAAAGAACTCGACCTCGAGTTCTCAATGCTAAACACGAGCAAATCTCCTTTATTAACCCTCTTGCTTGCATCTAGGGAGTTATTCATAGAAGCAATTAAAATCTTATTTCCTCCGTTATCTTTTGAAACTGTTACATCGTCACTTTTAGCAACGATACATTCAGAACTCCTCGTATTACATATACGGACCCTATATATAATAAAATACCAAGACCCCTAACTAACTTGGACTCTTAACATTTAAACATAAGGAAACAAATAATATAATAAATAAATAAATAAGATAAATTATTATTTAGATAAAATTAATATTCTAACTAACTAATACGGATCAATTAACAATGGAACAAAATCCTACGCCAAATAGCCTTTGATCCTTTCAACCCGGGTCCCACATCAGGATGCCACGTCATCGTTTAGTTGTTTATCCGGTTAATAAGTTTTGTTCGTTCATATTAGTACACTTTATAAAAGTATATAGCCTACATTGATATTTTTCGGGGTATATAGCATACATTGGGACAAAAATGAAAGTATATGACCTATTTATGACTTTAACCCTTATAAAAATTCCATCATGGAGACAAACTGAAAACCTATTATATTATACGGAGAGTATTATGTTATAAGTCACAACTTACTAATGTAAGTAAAAAATGAGTTGAGTAGCTCTCATGAACATATTTTATTATGTTTACATTTTAAGAATACATTTACCCATATTTATTCCGTTAGCATATAGACTCATCATATGGTTAGGTTTTAAAGTTATTATATATATTGTTCAGTCATTTATAATTCGTCAACTAATTTGGTCAAAATGTTTTTCATTTCTATCATGTATATCAGATAATACATGGTTTGTATTGTGTCGTACATCTATTTGCGGGTACTTATTTTAACTCAATATGACCCGACCCTTTAGTGGGAAAACAGTTGATGGCCATGAGTAATTTGCAACAACAGATATCGCAGAAAACAAAGGGCATGCTTATGACATGGAATGGATGCATTGAAATAGTGGTTAACAAGCGAGACATTAAAAATTTCATTAACGCATCGGGTACACAAGGCAATTTAGCAAACTACGGGGTTTAAGACGTAATGGCTATGGGTATACAAGGAACACTTGAAGGCGATCATCCGACATTATACTATTTCACCACAGTAAAGTCTCGCACTCACGCATATCGCTGCTATAGGCTCCATTCCAACCTTTTCTATGGGTGTGGCTCATTTAGGTTATATTTATGCGTTACAAGTTTATTGGGTCAAATTTAGTGGATAGTATGTCTAAACCATGTCCAATTATATTGATGTTGGACATACATAAAAGAAAAAGTGGCTTGAATGTATTGATCTAAAACAAGGACGAGCAACTTGACAAATTTACTATAAGCGTTTTATATAAAAAAGCGTTGGAATGTTTTGTAGATATTTAGAATTGTGACACTTCAATTATATAAATAATGAAATAATTCGTTATTCAATTGTGTGCTATGTCTTACTATTTTTTTGGCAATAAACCTTGCCATTTCAGGTTTTTACATTTACTTAGTATGTCGTGGGATTGGTAAGATAAGTATACAACCGATATCATTTACATTCTTAGGATAATTATTCAATTAATCTAAGTAAATGCATTCAAAAGGATTTAAATTTCAAATGAAAATCTTAGTTCGTGTTAGTCGACAGACTCCCTATAAGAAGAGTTGGTTTTCAGAGCTCGCATGATACCTCTGTTCTATGTGGAGGATTTGAACCAAATTCCCGTAATACTTGTGACTCCATTAACTTCAGCCTACGTCAGTGAGATAATTTTTTTTACATCGTATTTTGTTTATCTGTCAGTTATTAGATGTCATTTTATTTTCTTACACATATATTAATGGTGTATCATAGGGGATACACGCATAAAAGCACCATTTTCATACAGAAAAATGGATCAAAAAGCACAAAAGATAACAAAATTTAGCGGTGTTCAGTATTTACCGCCCAGCATAGAGCAGGCCGTCCAGTGTCAAGCGTAAGCCCTGCAGGCACCTTTAACTCAGCGCGTGAATGGCACGCGGCCACGTCAACACACGCCACCGACATTCCAGATACTTCACGTAACAGAACCATTCAGTGATTGACACGTGTATCCCGTGAATTTCGGACATTCTACGCCTATAAATAGACCCTTTGGGTCACCACATTTCACATCATTCTGATCTGAACTTCAGTCAGAGAGAATTACACTTTCTTCCTCACACAGTTCTTTCTCACTCTAAAAGCACATTAGCCGCTTAGCAGCAATACGCTAGACGGATCATTACAGATTGATCTACAGATTGATTGAGGCCACCCCACAGATCTTACATCTATGTTCCGGGTCTGCAGAGATTATTTCTCGAGGGCAAACAACAATCAACAGTATACGCCACACGCTGAGCAGCTATTGTTCTGTACTGGTACCTTACAACCGCTATACGGAAAATCGTACCAATAAATGGCGCCACCCGTTACAAAGACCACCAAAACTACCAAGAACACGAAGGCAACCGAAACAACTTCATCAAAAGCAGCACTTGAACCAATTGATGAAAACATCATCGAGAATATACCAGTGGATCAGTTAACTCTTGAAGAGACTTCAATTGAGGAAGAAGATCATTTACACACTGGTACAGCAGATGATCAAGTTCATGAAACCATATCACGATTGAGAAAACCATTGATGGGAGGTTCTAGTACAGGAATGTGGAAAGGCAGGCGAGGAACACATAATGTTTCTTTTAAAAAGACATATGACGTGAATGTTAAGCACAACAGCAAAGGAACATCAATTTCCAAATCACAATTGTTTAAGCTATTCAATCAGTTGAATGCTTTAGTTGATGATACTGATAATTAACACAGTAATGAAGGTTTCATGGATGATGATTGGAATTTTGGAGAAGAAGATGAACAGCTCTTTATGACTGAGTAGATGGCAGGAAAGTTATTGGATGGAATTTTGACCAAGACGGCACCATCACGATATAAGCAGATATTAGCACAACCAGCCATCCGTTCAACGGTAGTGGATAATTTGTTTGCTTTGATTACTGGAGATAAAGCTATCAAACCGCCAGCAATGGCAGAATCAACACAGTGTTTTATTCCTAGAATTGCAGATTATCCATTGCCAAGTAACTTAGGAATTCCATCTATCGGTGTTTATGATGGTACAACAGATCCAGAAGATTTTCTGACTATGTTTGAAGGTGTTATGAGGTTACAGCATTGGGAAGATGAAACTGCGTGCCATATGTTTCCAATGGTACTGCAGAAAATGGCAAGGGAGTGGTTTGCTAGTTTGCCACTAAGGAGTATTATCAGTTTCCTTGATTTGAGAGAAAAGTTTGTGATGCAATATCAAAGTTTGAGAAACTTCACGTTATCACATCTTGATGCACACGAGATAACAATGCATCAGAATGAATCACTGAGTGATTTCATGAAGCGTTATACCATTGAATGTCAGAAGATACCAGACATACTGAGACGACCCGTCCTAATCCATAAGGACGAATATAATAACATATGATTACATTGCGAGGTATTTGACCTCTATATGATACGTTTTACAAACATTGCATTCATTTTAAAAGACAAACTTTCATTATATCGAAAGTTGACAGGCATGCATACCATTTCATAATATCCAACTATAAATGACCAAATCTGTCATTTACTTAATCATAATCTTTATTGAACTCAACGACTTGAATGCAACGTCTTTTGAAATATGCCATGAATGACTCCAAGTAATATCTTTAAAATGAGTAAATGCACAGCGGAAGATTTCTTTCAATCCTGAGAATAAACATGCTTTAAAGTGTCAACCAAAAGGTTGGTGAGTTCATTAGTTTATCATCAATATTCATTTCCATCATTTTTAATAGACCACAAGATTTCATTTCCATTTCTCATAAATATATATCCCATACATAGAGATAAAAATCATTCATATGGTGAATACCTGGTAACCGACATTAACAAGATGCATATAGAATATCCCATCATTCTGGGACTCCCTTCGGACGTGATAAAATCGAAGTACTAAAGCAGTTCAAATTCTCTGACTGGGGCTTGTTAGTGCCCATAGATCTATCTTTAGGATTCGCGTCAATTAGGGTGTCTGTTCCCTAATTCTTAGATTACCAGACTAAAAAGGGGCATATTCGATTCGATAATCCAACCATAGAATGTAGTTTCGATTACTTGTGTCTATTTCGTAAAACATTTATAAAAGCGCATGTATTCTCAGTCTCAAAAATATATATTGCAAAAGCGTTTAAAAAGGGAGCAAATGAAACTCACAATACTGTATTTTGTAGTAAAAATACATATGACGACATTGAACAAGTGTAGGGTTGGCCTCGGATTCACGAACCTATATTAATTATATATATTTATATGTTGGTCAATATTTTTCTAACAATTTAGATCAAGTCATAGTGTACCACAATCCTAATGCTCGAGACTAATATGCAAAAGTCAACAAAAGTGAACTTGACCCAAAATGACTTTCAAAATCTATACATGATTATTATATAACTTAAATATAGTCATTTTATATATTTAATATATTTAACAGATTTTATTAGAGTAATAATATAATTCATTTATTAATAAATAAAATTTTATATTAAAATTTATATAATAAAAATATACTTTTATATATTTTAAGTAATAAAATTTATAAAGTTCATTTAATATCATAAAAATATAATGATAGGTATTATTAATGTAATTATATTACATGTAGTAAAATATCTTTGTATCACATATTGATTTGATAAAATAATATCGATAATAACAATAATAAGTGAAAGTTGTATTATTTTGTAATAATAATAATTATTATTCTACTAATAAAAATAACAATATTTATATTTACTAATGATTATAAAAAAAATAAAATTCTAATCATGACAATCTTAATAATAGCAATACTTTTTAATATTAACCGTAATAATAATATTTTATATAAAAATAATATTTCTATTCAAAATGTTAATTTTAAATAATAATAATACTAAAATAATAATAATAATGATATTTTATAATAACAATGATATGATAATTTTAATAAAAATGATGGTTTTAATATTAGTGATACTTTTAATAATAATAATGATGATAAAAATAATAAATTGATAGTTTTGATAAAAATATTAATTATTTTAATAATGTTAATAATAATAATAATAATAATAATAATAATAATAATAATAATATTATTATTATTATTATTATTATTATTATTATTATTATTATTGATTATTAAATAAAAATAATAATAATAACGATAATAACGACGATAACGATAACGATAACGATAATCATTTTAACAATAATACTTTAAAATTATAGATAATTCAATTGACGATATCTTTTAATCCGTTCATCAAAACCATGTGATATCTAAATGAAAAGTTTATAGTTTTTCGCCAGCTTTCCAACGACATGCAAAACATATACCTTTTCTCAATCGCATATGTATCAAATTCATAATTTATCATAAGTTATCTAATGACGAAATTAAACATACAAGCATGTATAAACATATATACTCGAGCACTAGTTAGGGATACACTAATAATATATAAAAGTTAAGTTATGAGTGCTCACATATCAATATTGTGATTCAATATTGCAGGAGAGTACGTAGACGCAACGGAGATGATAAACACTAGTTTGACCTTACGAGCATACCCCCGATCCATACCCATAACCTCCATAGCTATAACCCATAATTTCCTTAGCTCTATCCCTCTCAAAAAACCCATTTTGAAAACACGCGAGCAGAACCTCGTCGTAGTATTTTATGTATAATACTATTAATAATATTATTAATAATAATATTTAATAATAATAATAATAATAATAATAATAATAATAATAATAATTAAATTAACTACGGAGTATTATAGATAACAGAGAGATAGAGAGTTTGAGGGGTGAATGAATTCGACACAGAATGAATCGAGCTTTATACAACTTTCTTGATTTTCCTCCTCATGCGATCGCATGACTTATGGGAGTGAATCTCATGCGATCGCATGAGGTTCTTCTCCAGCTCATCATTGATCAATCACAGCTGCCGACACTTAATTAATATTAATATTTAATATATAATTAATTAATTTATATAATTATATATATTATATTATATTTACGAGTATAGTTAAATTGTAATTTTCGTTCCGATGACTCGAACGTTGTCACTCGACTTATGATCCGGTTTCGGTTTATCGAACTCATTTTCGTACGCTTAGAAAATTAGTACTTTACATTACGCGACACGTACCTTTATTATTAACAAGACTTATAACATCGATAAACTATATCTTGTAAAATATAACTTGTATGTTTGAGTGATATGGTCATTTGCTTCTTAAAATCGACGTCTCGTTGTTTACATTTAATATATAAAATATCAAAACATTTTATAACTATATTATATTTGAAAAATATATTTGTATATATGTATATTTTTTTTATTTTAGGAATATAATTTATATATATAATTTAAATATTTACTTAATATAATATTTAGTTTTTTAAAACCAATTATGTTCCAAGGTCCGTTTTATATAAGTTAACTTGTTTAAATAATAAAAGTTATTATAAATAATATTTTTTAATTATATGGTAACTAAATAATTAAATTACCATGGAACACGCGTCAAACATTGTAAAGCATGCTTTTGAAAATTAAACGGAAATCTCCACAACTTTTGGCTAACTCTCGATAAGTGACACATTGTTCTTATATGCAAATCACATTACCATTTTCCGAATAGCGTTAAAAAGAAAGGTTTCTTAAATCAAAGTGGACCTCTCAACATAGTCTCGTAATCATACAATGTATTTGATAAATCAATCATTTGACATTATTTCTAATTCTATCGATAAACATATTGAACCAAATACGTTCACGTAAAGTATCATACCTAATACTTTGTAACTTTTCAAGTTATAATATATAAACATATACATATATAATTATATTCGTTCATTTAATGGTTCGTGAATCGTCGGAATTTAGTCGAGATTGAATATATGAGCACAGCTTAAAATTCTTGAGATTCAACTTAACAAACTTTGCTTATCATGTCGGAAACATATAAAGATTAAAGTTTAAATTTGGTCAAAAATTTTCGGGTTGTCACACATACCAGAGTCTCAGCTTGTTTCAGGATTTATATTTTGTCTCGATCAGCAACGTTTTGCACGATTAATTCATGCTTTGCGTTATGATATTCCAAAAACATTGCATCAGGCGTTGGGTATTGCTCAGAAGCACTTAAGAGCAGGAGAGATGGGATATCCAAGAGTGGATAATTATCAAAGAAATTTCAGACCGCAAGGCGGAGAACATAACAGGAATGATAACTACCAGAGGCAACATAGGTATGATAATAATTACCAGAAACAGCAACACGGTTGGAGGGGGAATAATCATCCGAATGGCAATTATCACCATCGAAAGCCATTAGACAGGCATCCACTTATCATGGCATTAACTAAAACCCCAAAAGAAATGTTGCTCACAGAACCTGTTAAGGAAACCTTTCACCCCCTACTACCAATGGAAGAGCGTCAGGGACCACAGAGTTACAAGTGGTGTGACTTCCATGAAGCATATGCACATGAAACCGATAATTGCAAGTCGTTGATGAGAGAGATCATTGCAAAGATCAAGGCTGGAGAGTTAAATCATCTTTTACCAGGAAAAAAGTATCGAAAAAATGATCCAAACAAACGTTTTGCTTGGCAGGGAAAAATGCGTCACGGTAGACGGCGTGATTGGAATAGAAGGGAAGAAAGAAATGATGAAAAGGATCCAACTCCTGAATTGCATATCAAGGTTATATGGAATACAGTGGATGAAAATGATGCAGACGGAGAGTGCAGGATGGAGCAATGGATGTATGCTCCAATCATATTTCACACCATTCCAAAATGGAGACTATCAGAGGAGCCTGTGGTTATTTCAACTGTCATTGCAAACAGAAACATTAGCAGAATCTATACTGATACAGGTAGCGAGGCAGATCTCTTGTATTTACACTGTTTTAGAGATTATCCGTTGAGCGTGAAGGATAAGCTTCGCTACACGAATTTGAAGATTGCTGGCATCACGGGGGAGTCTATAAAGGTAGTTGGTAAGGTGAAGCTGGATGTAACATTGGGAACACATCCTTTGATTCGAACAAAAATTTTGGATTTTAAAGTTCTTGATGGCAGATCAAGATTCAATGCGTTATTTGGAAGGCGGACCCTTCGCAAGTTTGGAGCAATTACTTCTACACCGCATGCAGAATTGAGTTTCCCAACACCCAATGGTGTAGCAGTGATAAGTTCTGAATATGTGGGTCCAGCTAGGGAAAGATCAGTTGTTTATGAAGCTCAAGGGAATTTTGTCAAAGGGGAATCATCGAGGCAGTTATTCAGCAGAAATGATGTGAACGGGTACTTTAAACCACCTAAAATGTGGGGGCATTGAAAGGAGGACGCAGCACGCTGCACGGAAGACAGTATAATAGCATGAATCTTACAGAATAGTTTTTATCACATTTCTAATTTCCACCAGTTCAGACAATAACACAATACACTTTTTGTAATTTTCTAATTGGGACTTGATCACCCCATACGAAGATATTACACAAAATGTTGTATGTGTGACAGTATTATCAATAAAATTTTATTTTTTCTCACGCAATACGCGTTACGAATGCAAACCATAGCATTCATACCTACCCATATAAGGCAAGGCATTTTTATGCCCCCGATGGTAGAGGCTCTTGTGTCAACATTATAGACACAAGGGATCGGCTAGCGTAAATTGTTTACTTCGCCTGAGGGCACCGAGGCAAAAGTAAAGATCTCATAATGTCATGACATACAGAATGGTTTATCACAACGGCATAAATCCATTTATATCTTGTAAACAGAAAAAATAAAATACAAGAGTATTTTGTAAGCTGTAGTGACCCGGGAATTTCTGACCAAATTTAAACTTGATCTTTATATGAATTCGACACGATAAGCAAAGTCTGTAATGTTGAATCTCAAAAACTTTGAAAACTATGTTCATGTGTTCATTTGACTTCGACCATTCCTGACGATTCACGAAGAAATTGTTGTTAATAAAATATGTATATATAACTGTAATTATATATATAATAATTTGTAAATATAAAATATAAAAAATAAACAATAGAAATAAATATGTAAAATAAGATACATTATATTATATATTTTTTTTAGCCAATATAAGTTATTACATAATATAAATTATAAACGATAACATGTAATATTAATACATTAAAATTTTATACAACAATAACAATACTCTCATTACTATAAGAAGTATTAGTAGTAATATATATATATATATATATATATATATATATATATATATATATATATATATATATATATATATATATATATGAAGTGTGATAAATTAAAATTATTATAATATTATCATTAATAATATTATTGTTATAAAACTTATAAATATTATTATTATCAATAATATAATTATTATTACCATCACATTATTATAAAGTGTTATTATTATTATTTATAATATTAAGAAGTATTATTATTATAATTATATTTAATAACTAATGAGACTAAATACATATACGTATACAGATATATATATATATATATATATATATATATATATATATATATATATATATATATATATATATATATATATATATATATATATATATATATATATATATAACAGATTTACTTAACTACATTGTATATATATAAATATATATACAAATATATATATAGAATTACAAGTTAATATAATTGTCATGTTATTATTATTACATTCATTGTTATTAATATGTATTAGCATTAAAATCAGTATTGTTATTATTTGTTATTAGATATTATTATTAAGAATTATTATTATTATAAATTTTTATTATTATTTAGATTACTATTATTATTATTATTATTATTATTATTATTATTATTATTATTATTATTATTATTATTATTATTATTATTATTATTTATGTTATTATTAATCTATGTATCTACTTAATAATACGAATATACACAAAATCGCAAGGGGATTCAGTTACACTTAGCTGTCAAGAGGTTTTATAAATTGTTATATATCTATAAACTAGTACGATTGATTCCCAATCTGATCCATTAACAAACAATTACAGTTAAAAGTTGAATTTTTTTTCAATTATCCCTCTGATAGAATAATCTTTTTATCGAGCCAATCCAGCTACAAAACAAGTTTGAACGAACCTGATTACATTATTTGAACTCAATCATATTTATTAAAGTCTGTCTTTCGATTCAATCAGTGGAAAATAAAACAGAAAAGAGAAAAGAAGAAGCACGACACCCTGTTTTTTCATCTTTTTCACAAAAATTCGAATTCGATTTCAATTGCAAAAACTAAAAATGTATAGTTGTTAGGAATCCTTCACGTGATCTTTCTTCAAAATCTCAGGTTTCCATTCTCTCTATTAAGTACGAATTTGACAGTCAAAGTTTTAATCAAAAAGTCAACTTAAGTGTTCATAGAGAAAATTCGAACTTGTTATTGTGTTTTACATTAAATTGATAATCCAGTTAGTTTATAAAGAAGATATGAAAACCTTTTCATGTTGTATGTATAACCTATAAGTGTCTAGAAATCAAAAATCAAGTTATGAGTTCTTTGTTTTTTTTTTTTTTACGAACAGCAGCAATGTTCTTTTATTTTTTTTATCGTTTGTGAACATAACTGGATACGTTATTGATTGTTTATAAACCTTAAACGAAAATTTAATTTGTTATTTTGACTTTAAATACTTCTGGCCGTTTAATTTGATTGAAGAAGAAGGGGAATAGAAACCGGTAGTATACAGTTTATATTTATTAAGGTAGTATATATTTCAGAAAAACGGGCACAGATCAGTTGGTTAGAGTGTTATGTTAGGTTTCGAAAGGTTGCGGGTTCGAGTCCCGTCATGGGCAAATATTTTTGGAAAAGCTTTAAAAGAGGGTATACACTTTTAAATATTCAATTTCATTATTATTATTATCATCATTATTATCATTTTTATTATTATTATTATTGTTGTTGTTAATATTATTATTGTTATTATTAGTTATTGTTAATACAACTAGAATTATAATTATCATAAGTATTATAATTAGTATTGTAACAAAGTTATAAGTATTATGACCATTATTATTATTATTATTATTATTATTATTGTTATTATTATTATTATTATTATTATTATTATTATTATTATTATCTTTATTATTATGCTATTCATTATTAGTAATATCATGATTATCATTATAAGTTATATTATTATCATTAATAAGTATATTTATTACTAATATTACTATCATTCCCGGTATTATTATTATGCAGTAATATTATTAATATTATCATAGTATTATTATAAGTATTACTAAAAATATAATTTTTACCATTTTAGTATTAGTATCAAAATTATGATTACGATTATTATCATTATGAAAATAATACAAATTATTATTATTTTTCGTAAATATTAGTATTAATATCTTTTTATAAATAATAGAATTGTAATATTAACATATGTATTATTATTTATATTATCACGTGTATTATTATTATGTAATTATTAAAAATCAATATCATAACTATCATTAACAGTAAAATTAATATTTTTACAAGTATTATTATTAATATCATTGTTATTATCATTAATAGAGTTATTGTTAACATAAGTATATTACTAATGTTATTATCATTATTTTTACTAATATTAACTTAGTATAATTAGAACTACTATTTTGATAAACAAATTATATATATATATATATATATATATATATATATATATATATATATATATATATATATATATATATATATATATATATATTTAACACATATAACATAACAAAATTTAATATTTATATATATATATATACATAATGAACATATAAACCATATATATATATATATATATATATATATATATATATATATATATATATATATATATATATATATATATATATATATATATATATATATATATATATATATATATATATATATTACTTACATGAAAATGATATAACTAATATATTTATACATATATATATGTGTGTTCAATTACAACTATGGATATTAATAAATTATACAAATGATATAGGTTCGTGAATCCAAGGCCAAACCTATACTTGTTCAATGTCGTTCTATGTATTTTTACTACAAAATACATTAGGTGAGTTCATTTGATTCCCTTTTACTCTTTATATTTTTGGGACTGAGAATACATGCGCTGTTTTTATAACTGCTTTATTAAATGCTTTTGAAATATATTTTGAACTGCGAATACATGAAATGCTTTTATAAATGTTTGACGAGATAGACACAAGCAAAACATTCCTCGAATGAATTATTATGCAGACAGAAGTTCTGCGGATTATTATTGAATTATGTGGACATGATAATTGCCACCATTGAATTATGTGGACATGATAATTGCCACCATTGAATTATGTGGACATGATAATTGCCACCATTGAATTATGTGGACATGATAATTTCCACCAATTGAAGTGAATGTTATGTATCGAGAGAATGATTTTATACACAGGTTATGTGTATGTTATTTTTGTGCATGAGATATGTGTACGGTTACTAAGATTTATGAAAGATGATTTCGTACGCGAGAAAGGTGAACTGTATTTAAAAGATATCGCATGTACATTACAGGTGGGTATAGGATTCGGGCCCATTTGTACCATGCAGCATTTAAATCTTGTGGTCTATCAAAATGATGAATTTTATTGTTTTATGTTAAACTAATGAACTCACCAACCTTTTGGTTGACACTTTACAGCATGTTTATTCTCAGGTATGAAAGAAACCTTCCGCTGTGCATTTTCTCATATTAGAGATATTACTTGGAGTCATTCATGACATATTTCAAAAGACGTTGCATTCAAGTCGTCGAGTTCATCAAGATTATTATTAAGTCAATTATAGTTGGAGGTATTATGAAATAGTATGCATGCCATCAGTTTTTGATGTAAAGAAAGTTTGCCTTTTAAAAACGAATGTAATGTTTGTAAAATGTATCATATAGAGGTCATTACCTCGCGATGTAACCAACTATTGTGAATCGTTTATAATCGATATGGACTTAGGCCAGATGGATTAGTACGGGTCTCTACAGTTGGTATCAGAGCGATGGTCTTAGCGAACCAGGTCTTGCATTAGTGTGTCTACCTGATAGTTGTTTAGATGCATTAGTGAGTCTGGACTTCGACCGTGTCTGCATGTCAAAAGTTTTGCTTATCATTTAGTGTCGAAAATTATTTGCTTATCATCCTTAAAGTCTAGACACGTCTTACTACCTCTATTGCATAGACAGTGTATAGATAAATTCATATCTTAGCGTATTGGTTATTATTACCTTTGCCTAACAGCTTTCGTAGATTCCTCCATAACTTATGGGATTTTAGTATTATATATGCATATGTAAATTATGTATTATAGGGTACTAATCTACATCCTATAATCTACTTCTTATTGAAAATCCTTCATCTGATCGTACGAGATGAATCCCTCAACCAGGTTGAATTCCTCAGATTCTGACAGCTATTCCGATATGGAGTTTCACCTAAGCTCCGAAAGCAGCGTCACCAGAATGAATCAACCAATCATCCATCCCCAATTCATATGATGAGTTCGTGATCGAATCAATCAATGGAGGCGCGAAGAAGGCGATTCCTTCCACCAGCCGAATTTACCTCTTGGCGATGAACATGAAGCATTTACCGGCGAACCCATTCGAAACACCATTTTCACACTCATTTCCAGAGTATCTCGCCACGATTATATTTTATCAAAAATTCTAAACCTTATTCATCCGTTCGTTCTGACCGACAATTATCCCGGAATAATAGAAGAAGTCAACGAGCTTCGCGCTCAAGTAATCTATTTAGAAAACATGGTGCAAAACTTACCAGCTTCAGCAACATCACCGGCACCAATAGTACCATGAACAACCCAAGTCTCAACATCACATGTCTCAACATCTCATTCTGTACTTCGAGTATAATCATCGTTCTACATGACGTTCTACATCGATTATCTTCTCTCGACATGGCGATTATGTAATTTCTAAATTTTAGAGATTATGTAATCTAGTTATAACGATAAATCAAATGAGTTTAATATCTTATTGACTCATTAAATCCATGATTAAATCTGAAGAAAATATATATGTAATTATATTTTCATAAAGATTGTAATTTAAAAATTCTTTCGTACAAACTGTTAATGGTAAAAAATATTTTAACAGGTAGGTAATACCCGAGAAATATTTAGATTTCACATTAACAAGTTACACTGTACATTCTTCGAATCTGATTCAACGGTCATTTACTATCCTACTTACATCCACAGATATACAAATCCGTTCACCACAAGTTACCATTTTCATTCAATTTCATATTTGGATTTTGATTTATCAGAAATCTAACAAGTGGCATAATGAAGAAAACATTTGACAAAATAAAATTTGTTAGAAACAAACAAATTAACTATGAGAAATTTTGTTAAGAATCCACGCTAACTGTTCCTAGCTAATTGTTCCTAGCTAATTGTTCCTAGCTAACTGATTACATTTTATTTATCGCAATTTAATTATCGCAATTTACATTCTCGCAATTTTATTTATCGCCATTTAATTTCTGTTATTTACTTTACGCACTTTATTTATCGTCATTTAATTTCTGTTATTTTTTTTTACGCACTTTAAACATCGGGACACGTATACAAGGTTTTGACATAACATATCGACACATCTATATATATTATTTGGAATAACCATAGACACTCTATATGCAGTAATGATCGAGTTCTCTATACAGGGTTGAGGTTGATTCTACAATAATATATATAGTTTGAGTTGTGATCGAGTCTGAGACATATACGGGTCACTACACGTATTAGTTAATTCGAATATTATATATTAAACTATATATGAATTATTGGACTGTTACTGTGGACTATAGACTGTGGACTAATAACATTGGACAATTAAAATGAATTAAAATATTGATTATAACAAATGAAACTAAACATTCTTCAAGTTTGCCACTTGATTTCATCTTAAACCTCATTGGTATTTTGACGATTACAATCTGCGTTCAAACCTTTCATAATTCTGAAAACACCTCAATTAAGAGAATGAACCAACCGCATTTCATCTACGGAGGGAAAGATTTATGCATTTAGTTATGCACCTGAAAACTCTCGGAAACTGAGTAAACATTTAACACATAGCTGTGTTAATTCCTTTAGTGTTATTATTACCCAAAATAACTTTGCAATCCCTTTCCAAATTAGCCAACTTTGTTGCAGCTCCAACAAGACAACTTCGACTCTTCGTTCAAAACAACCACATTATAACCTTGATATATATGCGTACTCTTTTATTGTTACTAGGGAACCTTTCATATTCCACCATATTACCGTTAGCGTTTAATCATCTAAAAATACAATTCTCTTGAAACCACCTCGGATTGATAACCGATGATTTAAATATGGTAGCATTAAATGCAGAGGAAACAGCAAAATTGTAGATGGTCTAAACGGCCAAAAGTTTGATAATAAAGAATGGAGTGTTGGGAACGCTCGATAGAAAATTTGATAATGAAAAACAGAAGGAGACTCTGAACAAATCAAAAGGACTAAACTTGTACATAAAATCCTGATGATTCTATAGATGATGAAATCTTTAGCCAACACCATGCTTCAGAATCTAAACCCTTACGGATAAATCTTCTTCATCATCCTTCAATATTAGAAATTCCAAGATATCATCGTATCTATCATTATAAATATCCTCCATATTTCTGAAGATATTTTTATAATTATTCTTATCTGAAATCATTAATCTCTTCGTGCTATCAGTGTTACATCATATAGAAACTGTTAGTTTCTATATTCTGTAAACTTTCGAGATTAAAATATGAATGTTATTAAAGTAATGTTGGGAACTGATGCATGAGTTAGTATAATATAATGACACTTGATCAGCGTGATTATATTACAGTAAGTCATGCTGAGTTCTAAATGGAATGTGATGATTCACAGATCATAACGTCATTATGTGCCATGTTACACGACTCTTACGTTCTGTCTAATCTATAAACATATCAAGAACATATTTTTCTTGATAGTCCTATCTTTCCTTGAATTCTGGTAATTTGACAAGTCAAATTGTTCTACTACCGTTTCTTTCTTAGGACATTGACAATGTTCATTCTGAAACTTATATCTACAAATTCTGGACCATTACAAAAGATGCCCAATCGCAAGAAAAAGAAACGAAGGGACAAAGCTCCGAAATAGAAATTGGAAGTACAAATCGCAGCAAATAGGGGGAGTATTAACTGGGGATGACAATTGTAGTGACCCGAACTTTTCCATGTTTATATATATTAATTGAGATTGATGTTTACATGATTAAATGTTTCCAACATGTTAAGCAATCAAACTTGTTAAGACGTGATTAATTGAAATAGGTTTCATATAGACAATTGACCACCCAAGTTGACCGGTGATTCACGAACGTTAAAACTTGTAAAAAACTATATGATGACATATATATGGTTATATATATAGTTAACATGATATTATGATAAGTAAACATATCATTAATTATATTAACAATGAACTACATATGTAAAAACAAGACTACTAACTTAATGATTTTGAAACGAGACATATATGTAACGTTTATCGTTGTAACGACATTTAATGTATATATATCATATTAAGAGATATTCGTACATCATAATATCATGATAATATAATAATTTAAAATCTCTTTTGATATTATAAACATTGGGTTAACAACATTTAACAAGATCGTTAACCTAAAGGTTTCAAAACAACACTTACATGTAACGACTAACGATGACTTAACGACTCAGTTAAAATGTATATACATGTAGTGTTTTAATATGTATTTATACACTTTTGAAAGACTTCAATACACTTATCAAAATACTTCTACTTAACAAAAATGCTTACAATTACATTCTCGTTCAGTTTCATCAACAATTCTACTCGTATGCACCCGTATTCGTACTCGTACAATACACAGCTTTTAGATGTATGTACTATTGGTATATACACTCCAATGATCAGCTCTTAGCAGCCCATGTGAGTCACCTAACACATGTGGGAACCATCATTTGGCAACTAGCATGAAATATCTCATAAGATTACAAAAATATGAGTAATCATTCATGACTTATTTACATGAAAACAAAATTACATATCCTTTATATCCAATCCATACACCAACGACCAAAAACACCTACAAACACTTTCATTCTTCAATTTTCTTCATCTAATTGAACTCTCTCAAGTTCTATCTTCAAGTTCTAAGTGTTCTTCATAAATTCCAAAAGTTCTAGTTTCATAAAATCAAGAATACTTTCAAGTTTGCTAGCTCACTTCCAATCTTGTAAGGTGATCATCCAACCTCAAGAAATCTTTGTTTCTTACAGTAGGTTATCATTCTAATACAAGGTAATAATCATATTCAAACTTTGGTTCAATTTCTATAACTATAACAATCTTATTTCAAGTGATGATCTTACTTGAACTTGTTTTCGTGTCATGATTTTGCTTCAAGAACTTTGAGCCATCCAAGGATCCATTGAAGCTAGATCCATTTTTCTCTTTTCCAGTAGGTTCATCCAAGGAACTTAAGGTAGTAATGATGTTCATAACATCATTCGATTCATACATATAAAGCTATCTTATTCGAAGGTTTAAACTTGTAATCACTAGAACATAGTTTAGTTAATTCTAAACTTGTTCGCAAACAAAAGTTAATCCTTCTAACTTGACTTTTAAAATCAACTAAACACATGTTCTATATCTATATGATATGCTAACTTAATGATTTAAAACCTGGAAACACGAAAAACACCGTAAAACCGGATTTACGCCGTCGTAGTAACACCGCGGGCTGTTTTGGGTTAGTTAATTAAAAACTATGATAAACTTTGATTTAAAAGTTGTTATTCTGAGAAAATGATTTTTATTATGAACATGAAACTATATCCAAAAATTATGGTTAAACTCAAAGTGGAAGTATGTTTTCTAAAATGGTCATCTAGACGTCGTTCTTTCGACTGAAATGACTACCTTTACAAAAACGACTTGTAACTTATTTTTCCGACTAGAAACCTATACTTTTTTTGTTTAGATTCATAAAATAGAGTTCAATATGAAACCATAGCAATTTGATTCACTCAAAACGGATTTAAAATGAAGAAGTTATGGGTAAAACAAGATTGGATAATTTTTCTCATTTTAGCTACGTGAAAATTGGTAACAAATCTATTCCAACCATAACTTAATCAACTTGTATTATATATTATGTAATCTTGAGATACCATAGACACGTATACAATGTTTCGACCTATCATGTCGACACATCTATATATATTTCGGAACAACCATAGACACTCTATATGTGAATGTTGGAGTTAGCTATACAGGGTTGAGGTTGATTCCAAAATATATATAGTTTGAGTTGTGATCAATACTGAGATACGTATACACTGGGTCGTGGATTGATTCAAGATAATATTTATCGATTTATTTCTGTACATCTAACTGTGGACAACTAGTTGTAGGTTACTAACGAGGACAGCTGACTTAATAAACTTAAAACATCAAAATATATTAAAAGTGTTGTAAATATATTTTGAACATACTTTGATATATATGTATATATTGTTATAGGTTCGTGAATCAACCAGTGGCCAAGTCTTACTTCCCGACGAAGTAAAAATCTGTGAAAGTGAGTTATAGTCCCACTTTTAAAATCTAATATTTTTGGGATGAGAATACATGCAGGTTTTATAAATGATTTACAAAATAGACACAAGTACGTGAAACTACATTCTATGGTTGAATTATCGAAATCGAATATGCCCCTTTTTATTAAGTCTGGTAATCTAAGAATTAGGGAACAGACACCCTAATTGACGCGAATCCTAAAGATAGATCTATTGGGCCTAACAAACCCCATCCAAAGTACCGGATGCTTTAGTACTTCGAAATTTATATCATATCCGAAGGGTGTCCCGGAATGATGGGGATATTCTTATATATGCATCTTGTTATTGTCGGTTACCAGGTGTTCACCATATGAATGATTTTTATCTCTATGTATGGGATGTGTATTGAAATATGAAATCTTGTGGTCTATTATTATGATTTGATATATATAGGCTAAACCTATAACTCACCAACATTTTTGTTGACGTTTTAAGCATGTTTATTCTCAGGTGATTATTAAGAGCTTCCGCTGTCGCATACTTAAAAAAGGACGAGATTTGGAGTCCATGCTTGTATGATATTGTGTAAAAACTGCATTCAAGAAACTTATTTTGTTGTAACATATTTGTATTGTAAACCATTATGTAATGGTCGTGTGTAGACATGATATTTTAGATTATCATTATTTGATAATCTACGTAAAGCTTTTTAAACCTTTATTGATGAAATAAAGGTTATGGTTTGTTTTAAAATGAATGCAGTCTTTGAAAAACGTCTCATATAGAGGTCAAAACCTCGCAACGAAATCAATTAATATGGAACGTTTTTAATCAATAAGAACGGGACATTTCAGTTGGTATCCGAGCGTTGGTCTTAGAGAACCAGAAAATTTGCATTAGTGTGTCTTATCGAGTTTGTTAGGATGCATTAGTGAGTCTGGACTTCGACCGTGTTTTCTTTAAAAATGATTGCTTAACATTTTTGTTGGAAACTATATATTTTTAACATATGAATATTATGTGATATATTAATCTCTTAACGTGTTTGATATTATGTGATAGATGTCTACCTCTAGAACAAGTCCCATTGACTCACCTAATAATAATGAAGAGTCAAATGTAAATTGGAATGATTTGTGGACTGATTCACAAGTTCCCGAAGAGGAACCGGAAGAAGAGTCGGAACCGGAAGAAGAATCGGAACCGGAAGAAGAATCGGAACCGGATGAAGAAATAGAACCGGTGGGGGAAATAATAAAACGGTTAAGTAAAAGAAAATCCTCAACCAACCGACCAAAGTTAATTATGGTCAATGGTGTTTCCGCCAAGGAAGCAAAATATTGGGAGGATTACCAATTCTCCGATGAATCGGATTCCGACGAGAATTCCGATGATGTTATAGAAATTACCCCAACTGAATTTAAAAAGGCAAAAGAAAATAATAAGGGAAAGGGCATAAAAATAGAGAAATCTAATTCCAACCCCGATGAACTTTATATGTATCGTCAACCCCCGAAGTCCTTAAGTTGTAACAATGACCCGGGAACCTCTAAACCACCAGGTTTTTCTAAACCAATGTGGACAACAACGGCTCGTATTAGGGGAACATCATATATCCCTAGAAACTTGGCAAAACGAACCAAAACCGAAGAAGAAGAAACGAGCGAGTCGGAATAAGATAGTTGTATTCGTGTGGTGTAATATATGGAATATAGTGTTCTTATGCTTTATGATATATGTAAAAATTGCTTGTATTAATAAATATTTTTTTTATGAATCTAACTCTTGTCTATTTTACAGTTTAAAAACACAAAATGGATAGACAACCCAATATTTTAAGAGACCTACCCGGAGACATGATTGATGAAATCTTGTCTAGAGTCGGCCAGAATTCTTCGGCACAACTATTTAAGGCGAGATCAGTTTGTAAGACATTCGAAGAACGTTCCAAGAATGTCTTGGTTTATAAGAGACTTTCGTTTGAAAGATGGGGGATATCACATTGGGAAACCCATAAGTTACGATGTGTTTACTTTGACGCATATATTGCGGGGAACCCAAATGCTATTTTACGCAACGGGTTAAGAAATTATTTTGACTCAATATATCCGAATATTGGACTTCGTGATTTAGAAAAAGCGGCTAACATGCAACATAAAGAAGCATGTTATGCTTACGGCTTAGTAATGTTCGCTTCTCACCAAAGTGAGAACAAGAACATCGGCCTACAACTATTAAACAAAACGTTCCCACAAGTGACGGAGTCGGTAATTGGGGTAAGAAATGAGGTTTTTAGATTATTACGGGACTGTTGGACATTACGTAACCCTCGTCCCTTTGATGACGTTACAACACGCTGTCTTATCAACGGCCATAACGGTTATGTTGCACAAGACCAAGGATGGGAAGTAGTCCTAGTAAAACCAGAATGCATGACTTGTTTCTGGACGTATGAATTACGTGTCTTTATTGCCTTTGCTGAACGACTTGTGTACTAGCTAGAATTGTCTTCACAACTATCTTGTATCAAAGTTATTGTGTGCTATATTTCATGCTTTATGTAAAATAAGCGGTATTGTAAGTTTGTAAAATATTGTATAACAGTTTGAACGCGAAATATTATTATAATCAGTTTTTCATATAGAATTGTAGTAGTTGAATTGTATATTAGCTACTAAGTATGAACTTAACGGGTAGGTACTACCCGAATTTAAACTTATAAAACGCTAATATGAAGAAAAAGCTTTTATAAATGAGTTCATATTATGCTACGAAATACTATTAACTACTCTTAATATTCTGTATGATTAACTTGTTCCATTTAACTATTTTGAAGGAAATGGCACCGACTACTCGACACACCGTGAATATGAATGAAGAGGAATTCCGTACTTTTCTAGCTTCAAACATAGCCGCAGTACAGGCTGCGCTACATACCAACAATAACCTTGGATCTAGCAGTACAGGAAATCGTGTAGGATGCACCTACAAAGAATTCACTGCCTGCAAACCTTTGGAATTTGATGGAACCGAAGGACCGATCGGATTAAAACGGTGGACCGAGAAGGTTGAATCGGTGTTTGCCATAAGTAAGTGTACTGAAGAGGACAAAGTGAAGTACGCTACGCATACCTTCACAGGTTCTGCGTTAACATGGTGGAATACCTATCTTGAGCAAGTGGGACAAGATGATGCGTACGCACTACCGTGGTCAGCATTCAAGCACTTGATGAACGAGAAGTACCGTCCCAGAACCGAGGTCAATAAGCTCAAGACAGAACTTAGAGGGTTACGAACCCAAGGATTTGATATTACCACGTACGAAAGACGATTCACAGAATTGTGCCTATTGTGTCCGGGAGCATTCGAAGATGAGGAAGAGAAGATCGACGCGTTTGTGAAAGGATTACCGGAAAGAATCCAAGAAGATATAAGTTCACACGAGCCCGCCTCCATACAACAGGCATGTAGAATGGCTCACAAACTAGTGAACCAGATTGAAGAAAGAATTAAAGAACAGACTGCTGAAGAGGCCAATGTGAAGCAAGTCAAAAGAAAGTGGGAGGAAAACGGTGATAAGAATCACCAATACAACAACAACAGCAATTACAACAATAATCGCAACAATTATCCCAACAATCGCAACATCAATCGCAACTACAACAAACGGCCCAACAACAACAACAACAACATCAACAACAACAACAACAGCAACTACAACAATCATCCCAACAACAATAATAACCGCAACAACAACAACAATCAGAAGCAACTATGCCAAAGGTGTGAAAAGAATCACTCGGGGTTCTGCACCAAATTTTGCAACAAGTGTAAAAGAAATGGTCATAGCGCGGCGAAGTGTGAGGTCTACGGACCAGGGGTTAATAGAACGAAAGGAACAAATGGTGTCGGAACGAGTAATGGCGGAGCCAGTAGTGTCGGAGCAAGTTATGCCAATGTAGTTTGTTATAAATGTGGAAAACCAGGCCACATTATTAGAAATTGCCCGAACCAGGAGAACACGAATGGACAAGGCCGTGGAAGAGTTTTCAATATTAATGCGGTAGAGGCACAGGAAGACCCGGAGCTTGTTACGGGTACGTTTCTTATTGACAATAAATCTGCTTACGTTTTATTTGATTCGGGTGCGGATAGAAGCTATATGAGTAGAGATTTTTGTGCTAAATTAAGTTGTCCATTGACGCCTTTGGATAGTAAATTTTTACTCGAATTAGCAAATGGTAAATTAATTTCAGCAGATAATATATGTCGGAATCGAGAAATTAAACTGGTTAGCGAAACATTTAAGATTGATTTGATACCAGTAGAGTTAGGGAGTTTTGATGTGATAATCGGTATGGACTGGTTGAAAGAAGTGAAAGCGGAGATCGTTTGTTACAAAAATGCAATTCGCATTATACGAGAAAAAGGAAAACCCTTAATGGTGTACGGAGAAAAGGGCAACACGAAGCTACATCTTATTAGTAATTTGAAGGCACAAAAACTAATAAGAAAAGGTTGCTATGCTGTTCTAGCACACATCGAGAAAGTACAAACTGAAGAAAAGAGCATCAATGATGTTCCCATTGCAAAAGAATTTCCCGATGTATTTCCGAAAGAATTACCGGGATTACCCCCACATCGATCCGTTGAATTTCAAATAGATCTTGTACCAGGAGCTGCACCAATAGCTCGTGCTCCTTACAGACTCGCACCCAGCGAGATGAAAGAACTGCAAAGCCAATTACAAGAACTTTTAGAGCGTGGTTTCATTCGACCAAGCACATCACCGTGGGGAGCTCCTGTTTTGTTTGTCAAGAAGAAAGATGGTACATTCAGGTTGTGTATCGACTACCGAGAGTTGAACAAACTTACCATCAAGAACCGCTACCCACTACCGAGAATCGACGACTTATTTGATCAACTACAAGGCTCGTCTGTTTATTCAAAGATTGACTTACGTTCCGGGTATCATCAAATGCGGGTGAAAGAAGATGATATTCCAAAGACTGCTTTCAGAACACGTTACGGTCATTACGAGTTTATGGTCATGCCGTTTGGTTTAACTAATGCACCAGCTGTGTTCATGGACCTTATGAACCGAGTGTGTGGACCATACCTTGACAAGTTTGTCATTGTTTTCATTGATGACATACTTATTTACTCAAAGAATGACCAAGAACACGGTGAACATTTGAGAAAGGTGTTAGAAGTATTGAGGAAGGAAGAATTGTACGCTAAGTTTTCAAAGTGTGCATTTTGGTTGGAAGAAGTTCAATTCCTCGGTCACATAGTGAACAAAGAAGGTATTAAGGTGGATCCGGCAAAGATAGAAACTGTTGAAAAGTGGGAAACCCCGAAAACTCCGAAACACATACGCCAGTTTTTAGGACTAGCTG
Organism: Rutidosis leptorrhynchoides; assembly: GCF_046630445.1. Lineage (NCBI taxonomy): Eukaryota > Viridiplantae > Streptophyta > Magnoliopsida > Asterales > Asteraceae > Rutidosis > Rutidosis leptorrhynchoides. The sequence goes on from NC_092342.1 coordinate 66,553,966, forward strand.
GTTACTACAGAAGGTTCATCCAAGACTTTTCCAGAATAGCAAAACCCTTGACTGCATTAACGCATAAAGGGAAGAAATTTGAATGGAATGATGAACAAGAGAAAGCGTTTCAGTTATTGAAGAAAAAGCTAACTACGGCACCTATATTGTCATTGCCTGAAGGGAATGATGATTTTGTGATTTATTGTGACGCATCAAAGCAAGGTCTCGGTTGTGTATTAATGCAACGAACGAAGGTGATTGCTTATGCGTCTAGACAATTGAAGATTCACGAACAAAATTATACGACGCATGATTTGGAATTAGGCGCGGTTGTTTTTGCATTAAAGACTTGGAGGCACTACTTATATGGGGTCAAAAGTATTATATATACCGACCACAAAAGTCTTCAACACATATTTAATCAGAAACAACTGAATATGAGGCAGCGTAGGTGGATTGAATTATTGAATGATTACGATTTTGAGATTCGTTACCACCCGGGGAAGGCAAATGTGGTAGCCGATGCCTTGAGCAGGAAGGATAGAGAACCCATTCGAGTAAAATCTATGAATATAATGATTCATAATAACATTACTACTCAAATAAAGGAGGCGCAACAAGGAGTTTTAAAAGAGGGAAATTTAAAGGATGAAATACCCAAAGGATCGGAGAAGCATCTTAATATTCGGGAAGACGGAACCCGGTATAGGGCTGAAAGGATTTGGGTACCAAAATTTGGAGATATGAGAGAAATGGTACTTAGAGAAGCTCATAAAACCAGATACTCAATACATCCTGGAACGGGGAAGATGTACAAGGATCTCAAGAAACATTTTTGGTGGCCGGGTATGAAAGCCGATGTTGCTAAATACGTAGGAGAATGTTTGACGTGTTCTAAGGTCAAAGCTGAGCATCAGAAACCATCAGGTCTACTTCAACAACCCGAAATCCCGGAATGGAAATGGGAAAACATTACCATGGATTTCATCACTAAATTGCCAAGGACTGCAAGTGGTTTTGATACTATTTGGGTAATAGTTGATCGTCTCACCAAATCAGCACACTTCCTACCAATAAGAGAAGATGACAAGATGGAGAAGTTAGCACGACTGTATTTGAAGGAAGTCGTCTCCAGACATGGAATACCAATCTCTATTATCTCTGATAGGGATGGCAGATTTATTTCAAGATTCTGGCAGACATTACAGCAAGCATTAGGAACTCGTCTAGACATGAGTACTGCCTATCATCCACAAACTGATGGGCAGAGCGAAAGGACGATACAAACGCTTGAAGACATGCTACGAGCATGTGTTATTGATTTCGGAAACAGTTGGGATCGACATCTACCGTTAGCAGAATTTTCCTACAACAACAGCTACCATTCAAGCATTGAGATGGCGCCGTTTGAAGCACTTTATGGTAGAAAGTGCAGGTCTCCAATTTGTTGGAGTGAGGTGGGGGATAGACAGATTACGGGTCCGGAGATTATACAAGAAACTACCGAGAAGATCATCCAAATTCAACAACGGTTGAAAACCGCCCAAAGTCGACAAAAGAGCTACGCTGACATTAAAAGAAAAGATATAGAATTTGAAATTGGAGAGATGGTCATGCTTAAAGTTTCACCTTGGAAAGGCGTTGTTCGATTTGGTAAACGAGGGAAATTAAATCCAAGGTATATTGGACCATTCAAGATTATTGATCGTGTCGGACCAGTAGCTTACCGACTTGAGTTACCTCAACAACTCGCGGCTGTACATAACACTTTCCACGTCTCGAATTTGAAGAAATGTTTTGCTAAAGAAGATCTCACTATTCCGTTAGATGAAATCCAAATCAACGAAAAACTCCAATTCATCGAAGAACCCGTCGAAATAATGGATCGTGAGGTTAAAAGACTTAAACAAAACAAGATACCAATTGTTAAGGTTCGATGGAATGCTCGTAGAGGACCCGAGTTCACCTGGGAGCGTGAAGATCAGATGAAGAAGAAATACCCGCATCTATTTCCAGAAGATTCGTCAACACCTTCAACAGCTTAAAATTTCGGGACGAAATTTATTTAACGGGTAGGTACTGTAGTGACCCGAACTTTTCCATGTTTATATATATTAATTGAGATTGATGTTTACATGATTAAATGTTTCCAACATGTTAAGCAATCAAACTTGTTAAGACGTGATTAATTGAAATAGGTTTCATATAGACAATTGACCACCCAAGTTGACCGGTGATTCACGAACGTTAAAACTTGTAAAAAACTATATGATGACATATATATGGTTATATATATAGTTAACATGATATTATGATAAGTAAACATATCATTAATTATATTAACAATGAACTACATATGTAAAAACAAGACTACTAACTTAATGATTTTGAAACGAGACATATATGTAACGTTTATCGTTGTAACGACATTTAATGTATATATATCATATTAAGAGATATTCGTACATCATAATATCATGATAATATAATAATTTAAAATCTCTTTTGATATTATAAACATTGGGTTAACAACATTTAACAAGATCGTTAACCTAAAGGTTTCAAAACAACACTTACATGTAACGACTAACGATGACTTAACGACTCAGTTAAAATGTATATACATGTAGTGTTTTAATATGTATTTATACACTTTTGAAAGACTTCAATACACTTATCAAAATACTTCTACTTAACAAAAATGCTTACAATTACATTCTCGTTCAGTTTCATCAACAATTCTACTCGTATGCACCCGTATTCGTACTCGTACAATACACAGCTTTTAGATGTATGTACTATTGGTATATACACTCCAATGATCAGCTCTTAGCAGCCCATGTGAGTCACCTAACACATGTGGGAACCATCATTTGGCAACTAGCATGAAATATCTCATAAGATTACAAAAATATGAGTAATCATTCATGACTTATTTACATGAAAACAAAATTACATATCCTTTATATCCAATCCATACACCAACGACCAAAAACACCTACAAACACTTTCATTCTTCAATTTTCTTCATCTAATTGAACTCTCTCAAGTTCTATCTTCAAGTTCTAAGTGTTCTTCATAAATTCCAAAAGTTCTAGTTTCATAAAATCAAGAATACTTTCAAGTTTGCTAGCTCACTTCCAATCTTGTAAGGTGATCATCCAACCTCAAGAAATCTTTGTTTCTTACAGTAGGTTATCATTCTAATACAAGGTAATAATCATATTCAAACTTTGGTTCAATTTCTATAACTATAACAATCTTATTTCAAGTGATGATCTTACTTGAACTTGTTTTCGTGTCATGATTTTGCTTCAAGAACTTTGAGCCATCCAAGGATCCATTGAAGCTAGATCCATTTTTCTCTTTTCCAGTAGGTTCATCCAAGGAACTTAAGGTAGTAATGATGTTCATAACATCATTCGATTCATACATATAAAGCTATCTTATTCGAAGGTTTAAACTTGTAATCACTAGAACATAGTTTAGTTAATTCTAAACTTGTTCGCAAACAAAAGTTAATCCTTCTAACTTGACTTTTAAAATCAACTAAACACATGTTCTATATCTATATGATATGCTAACTTAATGATTTAAAACCTGGAAACACGAAAAACACCGTAAAACCGGATTTACGCCGTCGTAGTAACACCGCGGGCTGTTTTGGGTTAGTTAATTAAAAACTATGATAAACTTTGATTTAAAAGTTGTTATTCTGAGAAAATGATTTTTATTATGAACATGAAACTATATCCAAAAATTATGGTTAAACTCAAAGTGGAAGTATGTTTTCTAAAATGGTCATCTAGACGTCGTTCTTTCGACTGAAATGACTACCTTTACAAAAACGACTTGTAACTTATTTTTCCGACTAGAAACCTATACTTTTTTTGTTTAGATTCATAAAATAGAGTTCAATATGAAACCATAGCAATTTGATTCACTCAAAACGGATTTAAAATGAAGAAGTTATGGGTAAAACAAGATTGGATAATTTTTCTCATTTTAGCTACGTGAAAATTGGTAACAAATCTATTCCAACCATAACTTAATCAACTTGTATTATATATTATGTAATCTTGAGATACCATAGACACGTATACAATGTTTCGACCTATCATGTCGACACATCTATATATATTTCGGAACAACCATAGACACTCTATATGTGAATGTTGGAGTTAGCTATACAGGGTTGAGGTTGATTCCAAAATATATATAGTTTGAGTTGTGATCAATACTGAGATACGTATACACTGGGTCGTGGATTGATTCAAGATAATATTTATCGATTTATTTCTGTACATCTAACTGTGGACAACTAGTTGTAGGTTACTAACGAGGACAGCTGACTTAATAAACTTAAAACATCAAAATATATTAAAAGTGTTGTAAATATATTTTGAACATACTTTGATATATATGTATATATTGTTATAGGTTCGTGAATCAACCAGTGGCCAAGTCTTACTTCCCGACGAAGTAAAAATCTGTGAAAGTGAGTTATAGTCCCACTTTTAAAATCTAATATTTTTGGGATGAGAATACATGCAGGTTTTATAAATGATTTACAAAATAGACACAAGTACGTGAAACTACATTCTATGGTTGAATTATCGAAATCGAATATGCCCCTTTTTATTAAGTCTGGTAATCTAAGAATTAGGGAACAGACACCCTAATTGACGCGAATCCTAAAGATAGATCTATTGGGCCTAACAAACCCCATCCAAAGTACCGGATGCTTTAGTACTTCGAAATTTATATCATATCCGAAGGGTGTCCCGGAATGATGGGGATATTCTTATATATGCATCTTGTTATTGTCGGTTACCAGGTGTTCACCATATGAATGATTTTTATCTCTATGTATGGGATGTGTATTGAAATATGAAATCTTGTGGTCTATTATTATGATTTGATATATATAGGCTAAACCTATAACTCACCAACATTTTTGTTGACGTTTTAAGCATGTTTATTCTCAGGTGATTATTAAGAGCTTCCGCTGTCGCATACTTAAAAAAGGACGAGATTTGGAGTCCATGCTTGTATGATATTGTGTAAAAACTGCATTCAAGAAACTTATTTTGTTGTAACATATTTGTATTGTAAACCATTATGTAATGGTCGTGTGTAGACATGATATTTTAGATTATCATTATTTGATAATCTACGTAAAGCTTTTTAAACCTTTATTGATGAAATAAAGGTTATGGTTTGTTTTAAAATGAATGCAGTCTTTGAAAAACGTCTCATATAGAGGTCAAAACCTCGCAACGAAATCAATTAATATGGAACGTTTTTAATCAATAAGAACGGGACATTTCAACAATGATTATAGAAAACAGAAGCAAGGACTTTGAAATATAAGAGAAAATATAAAGCCCAATAACAACACAGAAATTACAAACCGTGTATATCAATGTTTGTCGCAACATAAAGACACGGGAGAATTATTAATACAATAATCCCTAAAGCATAGTAGAAATAAACAGATTCTTCCAGGGGGATTTGGAAAAGAAGAATAGTAAGAATAAGAATAATGATCAGAACTGGATTAAGCATTTTCACAATCATTGAAAGTATGGATCGAGGAAGAAAGTATTTGAATGGTGAAAATTATGGAACGAAAGGAGTTCATTTATACTGAAAATATCCGACAAAGCAATCGAGGCAGATAATCGCATTTAATTAAAGAGATCTTACTTTCCATAAATCCCGAAGAATCAAATCTTATAGATTTCGAAGATTTTCTTTAAATCCCATGAATTCCGGAAATCAATCATAACTACGTCATCAGTTAACGATTCTACATTTACTCATTTCACTCTCTTGCGATAGCTTCACTTATACTCTTCGCGTAATCAAATTATTTTATCTATATTACCCAATGATGATAAAACTCTATTTATCAACTCATATTCGTCATGAAAACATTTTTTAATAGTTAGCCATGACGACCTCACTCAAATTTCGGGATGAAATTTCTTTAACGGGTAGGTACTGTAGTGACCCGGGAATTTCTGACCAAATTTAAACTTGATCTTTAT